>NC_055998.1:56615762-56918792 GCF_018446385.1 Zingiber officinale | reverse complement strand
GAAGCTTTTGTACTGGAGGGGAAGAGAGGAACCGACGTGAGGGTAACGTCGACATGTCCGTTGGGGAAGAGAAGAGAAACGACCGAAGGTGAGAGCTCAAGCACACGGGGAAAGAAATGGCACAGTAGAGGAACGGGGGAAAAGAAATAAAAAAGAAAAGAAAAGGAATTAAACAAAACAAACATTTTCTCGTTAAAATGGGGTAGCCTAAACAGGCTTTCCCATGACCCCATTATTTATCCCCGTAACCTAAACCATACGGGTTCAGAAAAATTCCGAAAAAATTCCTAAAAATTTCATAAAATTCCCTTATGGTTATTCACCCTTTTTCGATATTTTACACAGGATGTCTAGCAAGGGGTGAGAAGTTTATTGAGTGACTACAAGTCTAAGTAGATCAAGGTAATTAGATGTCTGGTAAGGCTGAAAAGTCTACCAAATGACTAATAAGACCAAGTAGATTAAGGTAACCGGATGCTTAAAAAGGAAAATCCTAGGAGAGTAAACCCTAAGTGGTGAAAAGTCTTAAAGGAATGAACTCCAAGTATGAGTGAAGTCTAGTAGGTCAAGTCGACTTACAAGATTAGGCTAGTTTGCTTATTTATATTTATATGCTTATTTTGCAGGAACTTAGAACTGGAAGCAAGAAGAGAGAAGCATATAAACGTAAACCAAACACAACTAGACCAAGTTCAAAGTAAACTAGACTTGACTCGAGTCAAATCAGACCTAAGATGGTTCGGTCAATCGATCCCAAGGATTGGTACACTGATTGAGTACAGTTGACAGGGTTCAAGTTCGATGGCATGGCCTGGTTCGGTAGACCAATCCCAAGGATCGGTAGGTCGATCAATCTATAATGATAAGATTTAGATCACTTTAAACTTGGTCGTGCGAATCAAGTTTATCCAAGATCGATATATTGATAGGCCTTATCGGTAGATCAAATAAGGCTTATAAAAATAAGCATCGAGAACATAGCTTAAAATCAATTCTCTACTACTCTACTACTCTGTGCTTGTAGAAAACATGTTGTGAAGCTCTATGACCAAGGAAGCTTCAAGAGGGGTGCGTTGTGCTCAAGACTTCTAGATCAGCTCAGACATATGTTTATTTGGTTTGTTTTACAAGTTATCCTTATTTAGTATTTATTTATTTTGCTTAGAAAATCAAACTGTAAGCGAGTTCTCTGCCTTCGACAAAGCTCCAAAAAGGAGAAGATATAGTGGATGAGCACCTCCCGTACTTAAGCGTTGGACATACTGACCGTAGACTATTATGAACCAAGTAAATCCTCATGTCTTCCTATCTTTATCTTTTAGTTATTATTCTACATTCCTCTATGACTAACTTTGATAGAAAGAACAATTGCACGATGAGAAAAGAAATAAGATGAGTTCGATTCACCTTCCTCTATCGATCACACCGATCTTATAATTGCTATCAGAGCCCACCTGCTCTCAATTAGACTAACCGTCAAGAGAGCAAACAAGGACAAAAATTTAGGGGGAGAAAAGGTATGGATTTAAAGTGCAAGTTTAAATTTCATATAATTTGTTTCAAGTGCAGAGAGAGAAGACACTATAAAAATAAGTATCCTACTCATACGATTCAGACCAGATAATTTGGGAGAAAGGAGCAACTAATGTCAACAGTTCATAGGAACAAAGAGCACATCATGAGCTTCAAGTGCAAAAAATCCGAACACTATAAAAATCAATGATCGGAGAAGAATTAGAAGAAAGAGTCCACATATTACTAAAAAGGTTAGTAAGTTTACCATTTATGAAAATACCCCTAGTATAATGCATGAAAAATTAGTTTCGTCATTTATTTTAAATAAATTTGATAATTTGATTAATAAGTTAGATTAAAAAAATAAATTTAATTAATAATCTAGAATTAAATAATAATTTAGTTAAAAAGAATAATTATTCTAAGTTAATCACTAATAACGTAAATTTAATTCAAAAATATTAATTTAATTAATAATATAAGTTCAAACAATAAAAATTTTAATAATTCAGAATTAATTAATTTTAATAAAAAAACTTAATCAACATTAAAACCAAGTCAATTTAATCAAAATCTTATTATACTCTTTGATTAAATCTAAAATAAATAATTCTATAAATTCAGAATTAAATAAGTATAAAAATAAATCTAATTTGAAATATTTTAATTTAATAAACTAGAAATTAATAAATAATCAAGATAATTCACAAAATAAATTTAACATAAAACAAGTCAAACCTAATTAATATAATTAATAAAAAATTAATTAATAATTCAAATAATAAAAAATTAATTTAATTAATAATCAGAATAATTATCAAGATAAAACTAATTCAAATTTATTTAAATTAAAAAATAAATTCATTAATGAGAAAATTCTAAAATAATTTGATCAATTCTACCTAATTTAGAATTAAATAATAAATTAATTAATCAAGATAATTTTATAAATAATTTTATAAAGTCAAATATTAAGAATTTAAATTTTAAAAATGTAAAAAATAAAATTACAGGTCTTTAAAATACAAATTCATAGGATAAATCGACATATACAAATCTTTAAAAGATACATTGATAAAATAATTTTTTAAATTCTAAAAAGAAAATTAAAATTTTAATTCGAAATTAAATTTTACAAATTCAAAAGAACAAATTTCGAATAAGATAAATTCTAATTTTAAAATTACAAATCTTAAAACTTTAAAATTAAATTTAAAAAATTTAAAATTAAATCCTAAATATTCATAAAATAAAATTTCAAAACATAAAAAATACTAATTAAAAATTAAATAAAAAATTTGAATTTAAATCCTTAAATTAATTATAATAAAGTTGTCTTTAATTATGAAACAATAATAAATATAAAAATTTCGAAGTTAAACCTAAAAAATTTTAACAAATCAAATCTAATTTTTTTAAAAAAAACTAAAATTAAAATTTAATGCTAATTATCATAAATTACTTTATAATTATAGAACTAGTATCCAGGGCTTTGGTGCTACGATAAGACATTCAAATTGTCACCTAGGCACCCATAATTTGATCCCCAACTATAATGTATTTGTAAAATTTTTTTTTCAAATGGGAGATGCAACCAAAGTATGCTAGACTTCTGAGCTAATCGCCACGTGTGCTTCTCGATTTATTCTAGTGGTCGGTGGAAAATTTTCATAGAACCGGATAGATTATCCCATGAGATAATTAATAAGATTAATTGAAATTAATATTTTTTAATTATGGAACTAATTATTAAAATTTTACCTAATGAAATAATTAAATTAATAAAAAAATAAAATATTTCAAAGTTGATTGACACATTTACATGTCCACGCAAAATATATCACATCAAAATTTTAATATATGATTAGAAATCAGTAATTATTAATTGATTGACGTATTTGACTCAATGCATACATGTGTTTATTTATGTCCTGTTAGGTCATACATGCTAGTCTTTTATTTCTTGCTTAATCATAAAATGACTAGATATGAAAAGGGTTATTTGACTCTTGACAATCTAGTATTAAGATGCGACAAGACGATAGTATATTTAGTAGACTTAGTCTAAGTGTATTCAGATTGAATAATGAGTATCTAGCTTGGTTCACTAATCAAAGAGAAGTTGATTGAAACTATCTTATTACATCCTAAATTAGTTAGATCAAAATTTTTCAATAAGTGGTTGTAAACAATTATTAAATTAGATTTGTCAAAGGAAATTGTCGTTGATCCGGTTAAGTAGGCCCCTGTGTCTCGCTACGTCCTGAAAAGTAAGTTTAGAAATGTACACTTAATTTACTGAATGTTAAACTTGAATCTAACACAAAATCAAATAATTTTACAATTCAAACTTAACTTTTAAATAAGTAAAATTGACAAAGCATATCACATAAATTTAAGGTTACCATAATTAGTTGCACTGAGATAGAATAGGTGAGATGATAAGAATCATTAAATAATAAATTTTTAAAGAAGTTTTCAAAACTTATGAAAGTATTTTCCTAAAATTATTTTTAAAATAGTAATGGTTTAATAAATTTCATGATTCCCTCTCTCTCTATCTATCTATCTATTCAAAAAATCTATATACCTTTAAAAATCATATTTGTTAACTAACACTTAAGTTAAGATCCATAGGTCAACCTATAACAACTAGACACCGAAAGATTTAGGTATGCCTTCTTTGTGGTTAACAAGAATGTCCTAAGGGTGTGTCAAGTTAAGGAAGATTTTTTTCAATATTTAAAAAGATTTTAAAATTACATTTCAAAAATTATTTTGAAAAAATATTTTTACACTTTGAAAAATATTTTGAAATGTGTTTATTTTTTTTTAAAAAAATGCAAGATTTTGAAATTGTTTATCAAAAATTTCTTGAAAACTTTTTAAGTACATAGTAACAATTTCTTGAAAAATCTTGGAAAAACTTTTGAAAATTCTTTAAAAATCTTGATTTTTCTTTTGAAAATGCTTTGAAAATTTTCTTGAAAAATCATTAAAGTGCTTAAAAAATTGAAAAATCTTTAAAGTACTTAGTACAAATTTTTTGAAAAACACCTAAGTATACAAAAATTTCTTAAAGTACTTAAAAGAAATCTTAGTCAAAATTAGTTTTTAAAAAAATTGCCTTATCTTAAAAAAAATCTAAGTATTTTTAAAAATTAAATTGTGTTGATAATGTGTTTTAATATATGTCTTTAAAAATATTATTTTTATAAACTTAACTTGAAATCTTTTGAAAATTATTTTTTGAAAACTATTTCAAATATTATTATTCGGTGCAAGGCCTAAGGTTAATCTTAAGTAATTAACTTTTTGATGTATGTCAAAGGGGGAGCATAAACCTTAATGCTTTGTTTCCTTCAAAGAGCAAATTAAGGAGGGAAAGGATTCCTATGGAAAAAAAATCCTTTGAGCACGGGAAGAGATAAGAAAATAAAAAGGATAGTAGAGAAAGGAATTATAACACCCCACCCTCCTCACTACGAGTCCGTGAGGGCGGAGTGCTACTGGAATACTAACTTATCTTAACTAACATTGCACATATGTGAATATCAATACATAAAACTCTCTAAACATGCAATTAATGACAGCGGAAACATGAATAACTTATCCCTACATTATACTCCAGCACGTATACATAACTAAAACTATACATCAATCTAAATATGCTGAAATATATGTATTAATCTGAACATGCATGCAACCATTGTACAACTCAGATAATAGGTCTAATGTGCATAACACAAAAGTATCTACTTATTAAACAGAACTCATCTTAACATGCAATCTAAAACAAGAATTATCTCAAATGTTTCTTAACCACTAAAACACAGAAACTTAATAATGCCCCAAGTCTCTCCCATAGTCCTGGCATCACACATCATCGAACACCTCCTTGTCGCCTTCCTTTGCTATAGCTTTTCCTTTCCTTTATCTGCAGTAAGAGGAAATGTAATCTATAAGCAAAATTACTTAGTAAGCGCTATCTAACTCACAAAACTCGGATATGCATGTATTCAAAAAGAAACTAGAAACTGAATACTTTAATAGGGAAGCTGCTCATGCTCATCTGATAGCAATGAAAATTACTCAAGCTCAACTAATAGCAAGGAACTAGAAATAAGAATCAATACTACTCATGCTCGAATCAATAGCAAATGAAAACTAAAGAATCTGCTCATGTATATCTAATAGTAAAGAAAACTGGTCATGCTCAACTCATGGCAAATAAAAGCTGCACGTGCTTAATAATAGCAAATGAAAACTAGAAAAATCTACTCATGTAATTCTAATAGCAAAGAAATCTAGAAATCTGCTAATTAAAAATTAATATCTGCAATCCTTCATTAAAGTAGCAATCAAACTAAGGTTTGCAGTGCTAAAAGAAATCACAAAACCCAAGTATGCATATTCACCAAAATTCGAAAAACAGGATAAGAAGCTACTCATGCTCATTAATTAGCAAGTAAGGTACAAACTACATGCTTAAATAATAGAGGTTGTTCATGTTTAGAAATCATGGAAATCCAAGGCTAAAATATCAAACTTAAAGCTAATCATGTTCATGGAATTAGCAAGGAAAACTAAACTACAATGTACACTATGTATGGCTGTTCGTGCCTATCGCATAACAAAGAAAACTATAACTGAAATTAGCTAACTTGTTGAATAAAACTAAATTAGCTATCTTGCTGAATTTGAAACCAAAAGGACTAAACTTGCTGAATTTGAAACTTATATAAAGTTTATTTCGTTTGTTCCAAAACTTATACTCTTATACTTCAAAATAATAATAAAGCTTCTCTTGGGCCCAGACTTAGTACCAATGCGCGCTCCCTAATAGACACTGTGGTAGCTAGTCACCAATCCTACGAGGGTAAAGACCTTGGTCTTACCAGGGCCAAGACCTTGGAATTGGTCACCTGGATTTGTTTAATGAAAACCTTGGAAGTCGGGTACTAGCCTTTTAAAAATAAAATACTTGTTATCTTTAATATTCTTATAATAAAATGTCTTGACATTTCTTTGAGCACTTGGTGTGCTGCTGATCCCAATTCTTAAAATTTAGGAATCCTATCAAGACCTTAGTCTTTTCTTACTTATAGCTACTCATAATCCCTTAAAAAGGTTTAATTGAACACATAATCATACCACTAAAATACATGGCTGCTCATGCTTGTTAAAATAGCAAAGAAAACTAACTGTATGCTTCAATTTAAAGAGCTATTAGAAGCAAATGAACACATATATGCATATGTATCAAAATCTGAAAGCAAAGAAAACAAAGAACACTTGCTTCTCTTAAACTTCTAGCCATCCCAATGTTGTACAAAAAAAAAAATGGAACTTCGCGCTTACTGGAATAACCAACAGAATCTGTAAGGGCTAATATAAGTTCACAGCAGTAACTAAGGCCCTAAAAAAAAAATAGAATTTCTGCTGCTATCAAAAGTAAACACGTGATACACTAAAACTTGCACCCAATGGATCTACACAATCTAAATTCTTTCCAACTAAGCAAAGCATAAAGAAAAGTTGCTCAAAAGTCTATACCATTACAGGTTCATTGCTGGCAGCAAAAATTCGAAACCTGCAAGGCTCAAAATGATCCGATTGTGCCCCTTACAGTAACATGTAGAAATCTAAATATGAAACACTAATTATAAGGGCTGAAGAACCTCATCTACAGGACTAATCTATACAAATCCCATTTTAATTTCTTTATGAGACTCACGGCAACAAGCTTCACAAGCAACAAACTTTACAACAAGCTTCAAAAATCAAGAGAAACAAGGACCCGAGAGCTACTCCTACTGCAGGTGAGAAGCACTTACCTTGCTTCTTGGACTCACAGCCGAACTAGGAGGGCTTCTAGGATTCGGATAACTCGAGTTTTCCAGCCTCTTCTTGCGCCTACATGTTCTCCTTGCCGAGAGGATTGTGAGGATGAAGAAATCTCTCGGAATCGAGCCTTGGCCGGCCGCCGGAGATGTGCCCTAACTCCCCTTGCTTTCTGCCCGAGCACCGCCCGACGCCGTGGAAGAGAAAGAGGAGAGGTAAAATTAGGTCACGACAAATAAATCCCTAAGTTCTCCCTTTATAACTCCACTATTCTATTAACCAACTACTACTTAAATACAATTCGCTCCTTCCTTAATCAGCACAGCCCGCTTGGGCACTTGGCTATCACGCATCGCTTAAGACTTGGTTCGTGTCGGAGGTCGCGGGTTCGAACCTCGGCCAAACCTCTTTATTTTTTGAAACTTCTTCCTTTTGGTAAAAATACCAAACAAATCGCTCACTTGGCTACTAGGATTCATAAACTCTACTACTTAGCCTGGAGGTCTAGAGTTCGAATCCTGAGGAAGGGAAAAATCCACTGCCAGGGGTGGAAAGTGTAGGACCGTTGGGTCGGCTAGAAGGGGGCCCTGCAAGAATCAAAACGCAAACAACCCTTCTCGAACTCTTAAACTAACACTTGTATAAAATTAGCTAAGCAGAAATACAAGAAAGAAACGAGGCACCGTGTTTGACTTGGTTACAACCGGGGAGGTTGTTAATCTAAGGAAAGTGATCGCACTAAAAACTCCTTCGGGCGGAGAAGCCTCTTACACCGGTGAAAGCACAAAAACAGAAGCTAAACTAGAACAGTGAGCGCACAAGTGTTTGGAATGCTAATTACTGAGTTGATGAAAAGCTTCTGGACCAAGGCTATATTTATAGCCTTGGTCGGGGCGCCTGGAAGGGTTCCGGGCGCCCTGGGGGGATAAAACTTTATTCTCCAACGTTCAAATCGCGTAAATCGCGATCTTGGTCAAAATCAAGGTCCGGGTGCCTGGAAGGGTTCTGGGCGCCCCGGAGGGCTCCGGGCTCCCCGGACTGTTCCGGGCGCCCCGGAGCCTAAAGTCAACAGCCGTTGACTTTTTCGTCCGGGACCTCTTCTCTGGTTCAGTCCCGCCTCGGTCCGGTTCTTCTCCTCCGGATCCGCTCACTTGGGTGATCTCTGCCATCCGGAAAAGGGCTCACCCAAACCCAACTTCCGGTCTTCTCGAGCGTGCTTCCCTCCGGCTTCTCATCCCTCGGAATTGCCGCGTGTTTCCTTCTCGTCCGCTAGCGTACTCATCTGCAATCTTCGTCCCTCGGTCGTCGACCTTCTCGCTAGCTGCGTCTCTTGCTCCCCGAGCAATCTTCCGCTCCGGCTTTCGTCCCTCGGAACCACCGCGTGCTTCCTTCTCGTCCGCCGGTGTACTCTTCCGCAGCGCTCCGTCCCTCGGACGCACAGCGTGTCGTCCTTCTCGCTAGCTGCGTCTTCCGCTCGACTACCTGTGTTCCTAAGTTCCTGCACACTTAGACACAAGGTTAAATACACACAGGACCTAACTTAACTTGTTGTTCACACCAAAACAACCTTGGGGTTCCAACAATCTCTCCCTTTTTGGTGTGATCAACCCAAGTTAAGCTAGGGTCAAAAATAGATATAAAAATTAAGACAAACTTAATTTTCAAAAAAGGATAGAAACATAAATTTGCAATTTTCAATTTTCTACCTCCCCCTAGACTTATACTCTTTCTTCTCCCCCTTTGATCACAAAAAAATGGGGTTCCAAGAAAAACAATCTAAGGGTTTAGAAAACAATCTAAGTTTTTAAGAAGTTCAGAAAATATTTCTAAGTAATTTTTGCTAAGATTTCTAGTTTTAGAAAAAAGTTTTTAGCTTATCAAAAAGTGATTTTTTTTTTTGAGAATTTTTCTAAAAAGAATTTAAGTAAGAATTTTTCTTAAGGAAGAATTTGACTTAGGCAAAAAGTATTTTTCTAAGTATAAAAATTTTGAAAAAAATGTTTAAAAAACTTTGAATGCATTAATTAATTATAATTTTAATGCTTTGACAGAAAGTTAATTAAACATTTATTTCAATATTTTGGCTTCCAGGTCGTGGCGAGGCACTAGGCCTTCTTGGTTATTGGAGCAACAACCACTTCCTTAGACAAAGCCTTATAGAGAAACTTATTGTTTAATTTTCTCCCTGAAAAGCGCTAATTTTAATTTTAAAACTTAGACTAAGCAAGATTTAGGAACCCAATAAAGGTTCCAGCCTACTGGATTGATTAAAAATTTCTTAGGGACATATTTTCTAGATATATTCTTAACTTGTCCCGGGTGATATCTATAATACCAATTTAAATTTTTAAACTTTCTAGAATTAGATGAGCATGCATGGTTTTTCAAATTTTCTACTTGAATTTTCAAATCATTATTTTCAAGTTTCAATTTTTCATTTTCCAATTTTGATTTATCTAATTCTTCTAAAGGGCAAGACTTAGCTAAAATTATTTTTAAATTTTTTATTTCTTTTTCTAATTTACAGCAGTCTTTAGTTAATAACTTAACAAATTTATAAAGTTTATCGGGAGGAAGAGAACGTACCTGACTTACCTTATCGAGTTCGTTTTCCGTGTCTCCCTCTGAATTGCTGCTTTCTTCTGACGAAGCTCCCCCTTCATCGATACTCGATGCTCATTTCGGAAGAGCTTGACTCGCAGTCGTCGTCTGGATGACTTGCCATTAGAGCAAGTCCGGAGAATGTCTCGATTTCCGACTCCGACGACGTATCGTCCCATGTCGCCTTTAGGGCTTTTCGCTTTTGGATAGGCTTCTTACCCTTTTCCTTGTTCTTGTTCTTTAGCTTGGGGCAATTGCCCTTGACGTGCCCTTCTTCGTCGCAGTGGTAGTAGTGGATCGTCCTTTTCTTCTTCCCCTGCAGATGGTTAGTAGATCTGGATTTACAAAGTTTCTTGAATCTTCTTACCATCATTACCATTTCCTCGTCGTCGAGAGAAAATTCCGACTCAGGTTCGTCTGTCGAAGCTTTGAGGGTGACGTTGTTCTTGGGCTCCTTCATTCCTGCACATCTTGACTCATGCACTTCAAATGTTGAAAAAAATTCTTCTAATGAAATTTTTTCTAAGTCCTTCGAAATGTAAAAAGCATCTACTAGTGATGCCCATTTTGAATTTCTTGGAAATGAATTTAAGACGTACCTGAGCGAATCTCAGTTACTTACCTTTTCTCCGAGATTCGTGAGTCCGGTGATGATTTCTTTTATTCTGCAGTGCAGATGTGCGACTGTCTCGTTTTCCCCAAGTTGCAGGCTGGTAAGCTGATTGCGAAACAGATCTCGTCTAGCCAGTTTGGCTTCGGACGTACCTTCGTGCAGCTCGAGGAACTTCTCCTAAAGTTCCTTTGCGGAGTTGTATTTACTGATCCTGTTGACTTCTTGAGGCGGAAGAACGCTTAGCAGATGGTACTCTGCTTTGCCGTTCGCCACGAAGTCAGCCTGCTCCTTTTTTGTCCATTTGTCTATTTCCTTGTCCTCTGGAGCTTCAAAACCAAATTTCATTATTAAAAATAGTTCAATATCTGTTGTAAGAAATACCTGCATCAATTTTTTCCATGTAGCGAAGTCCCTTTCGTATTTCGGCGGATGGATGCTTGGTCCGGCCATGACGTTGCTTCGTTCGGCGGTTAGTCCTCCTGAAGCGCCTCGGCTCTGATACCACTTATAGGACCGTTGGGCCGGCTAGAAGGGGGGGTTGAATAGCCCTGCAAGAATCAAAACGCAAACAACCCTTCTCGAACTCTTAAACTAACACTTGTATAAAATTAGCTAAGCAGAAATACAAGAAAGAAACGAGGCACCGTGTTTGACTTGGTTACAACCGGGGAGGTTGTTAATCCAAGGAAAGTGATCGCACTAAAAACTCCTTCGGGCGGAGAAGCCTCTTACACCGGTGAAAGCACAAAAACAGAAGCTAAACTAGAACAGTGAGAGCACAAGTGTTTGGAATGCTAATTACTGAGTTGATGAAAAGCTTCTGGACCAAGGCTATATTTATAGCCTTGGTCGGGGCACCTAGAAGGGTTCCGGGCGCCCTGGGGGGATAAAACTTTATCCCCCAACGTTCAGATCGCGTAAATCGCGATCTTGGTCAAAATCAGGGTCCGGGCGCTCGGAAGGATTCCGGGCGCCCCGGACTGTTCCAGGCGCCCCGGAGCCTAAAGTCAACAGCCGTTGACTTTTTTGTCCGGGACCTCTTCTCTGGTTCAGTCCCGCCTCGGTCCGGTTCTTCTCCTCCGGATCCGCTCACTTGGGTGATCTCTGCCATCCGGAAAATGGCTCACCCGAACCCAACTTCCGGTCTTCTCGAGCGTGCTTCCCTCCGGCTTCTCGTCCCTCGGAATTGCCGCGTGTTTCCTTCTCGTCCGCCAGCGTACTCATCCGGAGTCTTCGTCCCTCGGTCCTCGACCTTCTTGCTAGCTGCGTCTCTTGCTCCCCGAGCAATCTTCCGCTCCGGCTTTCGTCCCTCGGAACCACAGCGCGCTTCCTTCTCGTCCGCCGGTGTACTCTTCCGCAGCACTCCGTCCCTCGGACGCACAGTGTATCGTCCTTCTCGCTAGCTGCGTCTTCCACTCGACTACTTGTGTTCCTAAGCTCCTGCACACTTAGACACAAGGTTAAATACACACAGGACCTAACTTAACTTGTTGTTCACACCAAAACAACCTTGGGGTTCCAACAGAAAGTCCTAGTGAGTAATGACACAACCAAGGGTCATCGGTCGACGACATTAGAGTTCGCCAAATGGGCCGACGAGATAAGGGGCCGCCAGTGGACCGCCACAAGTGCCGCCCAAGAGGCCAAAGGGTCGGGTCGTTACAATAAAAGGCGCCTCTTTATTGTAACGACCCGACCCTTTGGCCTCTTGGGTGACCCTTGCGGCGGCCCACTGGCGGCCTCTTATGTCGTCGGCCCATTTGGTGACCTCTAATGTCGTCGACCGACGACATTTTGGTCGTGCCGTTACTCACTAGGATTTTCCACCCCTGGCAGTGGATTTTTACCTTCCCCAGGATTCAAACTCTAGACCTCCAGGCTTAAGTACTAGAGTTTATGAATCCTGGTAGCCAAGTGGAAAGAATGTGGAAAGGAAAAGTTAAGAAAAAGGGTGAAATCTTGCATGAGGGAAGCAAGAAAAAAGGGCGAAATCACACGAGGCGAGTGGCCATGTAGGGCCACCCTTGCGGGGTGGTACGAGGCAAACGCTGTGCCACCCTCACTACAAGAAAAAAGCCTTACAACAACGGTTTTTCACCATTGACGTAGCCCCTTTCGGACTATTGTTAAAGGCTGTGTTGTTAAAGGGGGTGCTCAAAGACAACAGTTTTTAACCGTTGTCTTTGAAGACAAAGACAACAGTTTTTAACCGTTGTCTTTGAAGACAGACAACAGTTTTACAATGGTAAAAACCCGTTGTCTTGTCATTGACAACAGTTGTTCACCGTTGTCTTTGAACGTATGCCTTTAATAATAGGCTCTTCAATAACAGTTTTGAACTGTCTACGACAACGGCTAAAAACCGTTGTCTTTTTAGCCAATGACAACGGTTAAAAACCGTTGTCTTTTTAGCCAACAATGTTATTTAACATCAGTTTGACAATGATTTTTCACTTTTGTCTTTTAATGCCATTGACAACAGTTTCACATATTTAAACTGATGTCTTTGGGTATAATATACAATATTTTGACAATAAATAAAAAACTGAATTTTTTCCATCATTTAATAACCATTATTTTATTTAAAGAATATATCTACAAAATATCATATATCAAAAACCTACAATCTGATCCAAACATCATCATCCAGTGCAAATTTCATTAAAGTACCAAACATCATCTTCCAAACATCATTAAAGTACCAAACATCAACATCCAAACATCACAAAAGTTTACAAAACTAAATAGTACCCATAACAATATATCACACATATATATGAAGTCTAAAATATCTTGTTTTGTTGGATCAAATCTTCTCTACCTGTGCATCTTCTAAACACCATATCGAGAACTGCAGTCTTTTCCCTGAGGTATTATGCAGAGTTTATATATGCTTTCTAAACACCCTGTGCTTTCTCCTCCCTCCTAGCTTCTCTTTTCTTCTCCTTTTTGGGTATGGTCATTATCTTTTCCCTGAGGTAAATAGCATATGATTGCAAGTTAAGTCATTTCCCCAGAGTAAATGGCATAAAGATGATGATGACAAAGATGTTGTACACAATTGAATATGATAACAATACTTCTTTCTAGGCACAAACAACAACAACAAATTAATAAGACAAACTTTATTTTGGTTTCCATTGTATTACAGTAAACTTATCTCAAAATCTCAATATTATTCAAGCTGATTTTTTTTTTCTAATGTTCTCAAAACCTGAGCTTGATTTCCTTAGATATATGCGTAGGGAAACATTTCATTAATTCTCAGTTAAAGTATACTTCCTTCATTTCAATTCAATTCTCAGCCTTTACAAGACTTGCACAGAATCTGCACTGCATAGAATTTGCACTATACTACAAATGCTGTCTTCACTGTTTTTAGTTCCAAAACTCAGACTCCAAGTGCTTTTCCAATTGTTTCCTTAATTTGCTAATTTATGAACCTATAACTCCTTCCATTTTGCAATTCAATTCTAATTCCTATAAATTAGCTTCTATATTCAGATTCTATAGTACTATAATTCTACAATCTGGCTAACTTCTGATCTCCTTTTACCATTCGGTCACATAATGATTCTCACATCACATTTCTTTCAATTTAATCTTGAACACAATAATTTCCAAATTAGGTACCCAGTCTTAATACTGGATACAAAATTCTAAACAATTTAGTTTCATATTATAGTTCTTGAATTGTTCTGTATTGCTCAAATTCCTTCTCAACTTGAGTTTCTATTTTTCTTAATAAGCTGCTCTTGTCTTATTAATATTAAACACCCTTTTACTTCCTGTGAAAATAAAAATCACATGATTTTAATCCAATTCAACAACAAGAAGTCTAGCTAGTCTCCAGTAATATAGAGCTTTAGAGTTTGTAAAGTATATTACAACAACTGGCTAACAAGGTTTATTATTTTCTTCGTTGTGATATACTCTAAATTAAACTTCTCATATAGTATTTTCATATAGCAGATCCTAAAAATAGACGCTGGTTTCCTATGTTGAAACATTGCCAATTTGTTTCAATTTAACTGAATATTATCATTGTCAAATGCAATAAGATGAACTCATGTATATACCTATTCATAAATATGATCTTGTATGCATTCATCTATTTCAGAGTGCACTTCATCAATTTCTTCTTGAGAGTATTCCGCTTTTGTGAACTGTGAACACACATAAATTATATGATCTTAAAGAACAAAATATAATTAATTGGAAAAAATAATAACTAAATAACTTCTAATTATTTGAGATGATAAAGATAATATTACTATTGATGGCAGTGTATCCCCCTCAATCATTGCAATTTCTTCAATAATTTGTCTCATAAATCTCATCATGTAATAACCACATTGTTTCGCATCTGGCTGCCTAGGAGCCTACGTTAAAGGCAATTCATATTGTTAATGATAAATATACACATTAAAATATTTGATTGAAATAGAAGTGCCCATACCTTGATTACTTCCCATTGTACATGCTTTCTTCCTTTCCTTCCATTGTTCGAATTAAATAATCTTAACGCCCTTCATATATACATTCAACATAGTTGATATATAAGTGTTTTATGACTAAATTAAATACATAATAAAAAACATATATAAACTCACATTTCCATAACATATTTCCAATCTTCATCACAAATGCGATGACTTAAAGAATCCAACATGTAAACAATCTCCTTATGAGGTTTAATGACAGTCAAATTCCAATGGAAACTATACACAAATACAAAATTAGTGCATACAATTCACTAAAATAGTCATTTGAAAATGATATTAAAGATGTTCATTACCCATTGCAACTTGGCACCAAAACTAATTGATTAATTGATGCACCACTCATCCTATCTACTAATTGATTATGTATGTCTGCATAGGAAATAGGCCAATGAAGGACAGAACTAAGATACAAAACTAAGTTTATGCCAATGCCATTGAAAGCAATACCTTCAAGGAACGAAAATGCTACAACATCAACATAGCATATTACTAACGTTCAAGTATTTAGGAATATATGATTGTTCAATTAATTTTCATAGGATGTACTACCAGATATTGTTAGTATCCGTTCTTGATAAGACAAAGGCTATCACATAAAGTATGAGAAAAATATAATCGATACTTACCTAAGATTATTGGTGGTGCCTTGGAGATAGGAAGTTACACTTTGTGGCTCAGATCTTTGATCGATCTCCTCAGAACCATTGTCTTCAAAATGCCTTGATGATTGGTTCTGCAATGAGTGTCCAGGTAACTAGTAAGTAATGAACTAGTATCTCATTTTGCCAGTCCATACGAGATCATCATACTTCTAGAATCTAGTCACAGTAAAAGCACTCCAAATACTATTGCATGATATTTTGTTTAACTTTTCAAATATACATAAAGGGAAACAATGATGTAGCTAGGATTGTCCGAGTTAGATCAGTATCGGCAATAGTCTATCTCATTTTGTTTTCAAAAAACAATCATCATCTCACAAAATTGAGAAGTTTTTTAAAAAGGAGAGATTTAAAGAAATTAACTAGAAATTAGTTAGATTAGATTAGAAAATCGACACAACTCACTAAAATTTGGTTAAATTGAGAATTAAAATGATGAAACCCTGTTTAATTTGGTCAAAGTGAGATGGCTTTGAAGAACTTGATCAATCTATCCTTTCCTTCAATCCCACTTGATTTTTATAGAACTCATAGTATGGAGAGAGAATCTATGCTTCCTTCATGAACTTGGTTATCCTTGCCACAACTCTAAGATTCACGATAAGATAAAGGAAATATATAAAAGAAAAGGAATTGATCAATGATTGAACCTTGAACCTTCTTAAGCTAAGGATTATGGAATTACCACTAGACCATCATAAGTTATTGTTGAATAAAGAATGGAAATTATAGATAAAGATAAAAAGGTATGATTAAGAGAAGGAAGCAAGAAAACATCAAGTAGCTTTCTTCCTCCTTCTCTTGATTAAGAAGCAAGACAAGTTGTCTTTTCCTTCCTCACTCTTTTTCCATTTTCGTGGAGATACAAGAGGGAATAAGAGGAGAGGAACTAAGGGGATGAATGAAGACATTTTCTTCATCATTAAGAGAATAAAGGATGAATTAAGAAGAAGGGAAAGCAAAGTTTCTTTTGCTTCTTACTCCCACCTAGCATAAGAGGAAAAACAAAGAAGAGTTTTCATTTTTTTCTTCCCTTTCCTCACCATTGTCGTGACCTAGAGTATCCCCTCTCCCCTTTCCGAAAATCCAACTAAGGTTTTCTCCCTAAGAAAACCAAACCACAAGAAGGGATCCTCAAGATCTATCTCTCACAAGCAAGAGAAGCAAAAGGGAGCACTAGAAGGAGAAGCTTTCTTCTTCCTCTTCACAAAGGGTATCTTCTCTTAGGGAAAAGACCAAGCAAGAGGAGGTGAGTATCCCCTCACCTGTGGTACAAGTTGTTATATGATTTTGTTTGAGTTTAGATGGATTAACAACCTAGGGTTTCTTTTGGGAACTTTCGGCCATGACACTTGTAAAGCTTATGGAAGCTCAAAACCAAAACCCACATGCTTAAGTTTTCTTTCCTCATGATATGCTATGAATATGACCTTGATATTTCATGCTTGTATGTGGCTTGGAGTTAGGTAAAACCCCACCTTAGGGTTCGGCCATGAAGAGACTTAAAACCCTAGGGAAGCTCAATTTAAAAACTAACATGCTTATGATCTCTTCTATGATGTGATATGAATGTTCTCTTGATGTTTTATACTTGTATGTTGCTTAGAACTAGTAGGACCTTACCTTAGGGTTTCAGCCATGAAGGGATTAAATACCTTAGAAAGGCTCAATTTCAAATCTAGCTTGCTTATGTTTTACCTTATGAAAGGATATGAAGATAACATAATGCACTTGAGATTTCATGTTGCTTAGGGTTAGGTTTTCACATGGTAAACTTTCGGCCAAAATAAAATGTAGGGCTTAGGCAAGCTTAAATTCAACCCTAACATGTTTATGTTCTTCTTATGAGATGCTATGAAATTTATAGGGTACTCACATGCTTGTATTTGGTTGAAAAATCCTAGAAGAAGTATCAAGTATGAAGTTTTCCATGTTATGTATGTTCTCTTGATGTTTTATACTTGTATGTTGCTTAGAACTAGTAGGACCTTACCTTAGGGTTTCGTCCATGAATGGATTAAATACCTTAAGGAGGCTCAACTTCAAATCTAGCTTACTTATGTTTTACCTTATGAAAGGATATGAAGATAACATAATGCACTTGAGATTTCATGTTGATTAGGGTTAGGTTTTCACATGGTGAACTTTCGGTCAAGTGAAATGTAGGGCTTAGGCAAGCCTAAATTGAACCGTAACATGTTTATGTTCTTCTCTATGATATGCTATGAAAGTTATAGGGTACTCACATGCTTAGAACCTATGTTTTGTGGCATTCGGCCACCTATGTTTATGGACTTAGGAAGCTTGAAACTTTAATCTAATATGCTCATGTGGTTGCCTATGATAAATGCATGGAAATTTTTTAGGGTTCACATGTTTACATGCTATTTGTAACCAAGTTTTGGACCTTGTATGTTTCGGCCAATGTGGGTTTCTAAACCTAGGAAGCATAGAACCTAAATCAAATATGCTCATGATGTTCTTTATGATAAATGTTATAGAAATGAATTTGGGTTCATATGCTTATATGATTTCATGCAACCTAAGTGGGCCTATGCATGTTTCGGCCACCCTTAGTTGGTTGAGGATTTAGACCAAATTATGACTCATTATGTACTTTCCTTTGCCATGATATGAATTAGGAAAAGTTAACTCGTGATCCATGCATGATTATGTTTTCTTTTCCTTCCATGATATATTATATATGCTCGTTTAAGTATGCTTATGAACCATGCATGAGAATGATACCTATATTGGCTATGTGCCCAAATGTGATGGCTACGTGCCCAAATATGATGGCTATGTGCCCAAGTATGCATGGCTATGTGCCCATTTATGCATACCTTATGAATGACATGAATGACATGAACATGATAGGCTATGAATGACATGAACTTGATATGCTATATGCTATGAATGACATGAACATGATATGATATGAATGACATGGATATGATATGCTATGAATGACATGAATATGATATGCTATGAATGACACGAATAGGTTATGAAATGATAAAGATATGATATGACATGTATTTTACTTTGAATGGCTTGTACCAAAAGGGTGGGCTCCTTATGCACCCCTAGGTCGAATTACGGGCCTAGTAAAGGGTGGGCTCCTTACATGCCCCTAGGCCGAGCTACGGGTCTAGTTCCTAGTAGGTTCAAGACTAGCTACCTTGGGTCTACTTAGGATGCGCACATTATGTATGTATGTGGTACTAAGCCGGGCCCCTTCATGTTGAGATTATTTTCAAGTACTATATGATACTATTTTAAGACATCTCACACATGACATAAATCATGTTTTGAAAAGCATATTGCACATGACATTTCCCATGTTTTAAAGGACATCTTGTATCCATGCTTACGATATGATGTTAAATAATGCTTACAGTTATGCTATGATATGATGCCTTGATGCTATGAAAAGAAATGTCATGATGCTTTCACTTATGCTATGATGTACACTTATGCTATGATGTGATATATGCCATGATATAATGATTTCTTATGCTATGATATGATCTATACCATGATATGATGATTTCTTATGCTATGATATGATCTATACCATGATATGATGATTTCTTATGCTATGATATAATCTATACCATGATATGATGATTACTTATGCTATGATATGATTTATGCTATGATATGATGTTACTTATACCATGATAAGATTTATGCATAACATGTTGTTACTTTATGTTACGATATTATTGACATTCATGCCATGATATGATATGTTTTATTTATATGATGATATGAGCGTCCTTTATTCTATTGTAATGACCCAAATTTTCTCATTTTGAGCCCAAAAAATAATTCAAAAATATTTAGAAATGCTATAGAAAAATTCTAGAGATTTTTAGAAATTTTTAGAGAATTTTTATGCTATTTTTGGAGTTCGTTTGGTATTTTTACCAAGAGGAAGAAGTTTAAAAAATAATAATAATAATAAATATATGTTGTAGCCGGGTTTTGAACCCAGGACTTCGAACCCGAATCAGGTTTTTATCGAGCTCAGCCAACCAACTGGTCTACAACCTTTTTGTGAACATATATGGGACGAAATACATTTAAGCAGTAGTTAAGAGCAGTTAAAATAAAAGGGAAATTAAACGCTCGGCTGAGGTTTCGAAACCGTGACCAGAGGTTTCAGTCAAACACAGCCAACCAACTCTTCCAGCGGACGTTTCTTATTAAAGAAGGAGAAAAATTCCATTTAAGCTATAGTTGGAAACGAAAATAACCTTGAGTATAAGATTTAAATCCTTTTCCTAAAACCTAAAAATTTCTCTCAAAATTCCTCCTCTCGTGACGGCGCGCGGTGTTTCTGTTCGGGCCGAAAACGAAGACGACGAAGCCGCAACTAGGGCTCGTCTCCGGCGGCCGGCCAAGGACCTAATCTGAGAGGGTTCTCTACCATCGTGATCACCTTGTCGAGGAGAACAAGTGGAGGTGAAGGAATTGCCGAGAGCTTGAGTCCTCCGCAAGCCCTAGGGGTATTGGAAGCCACCTTTTTCCGGCTGTAAGTCCAAGAACACGAGTGTAAGTAGCTTCCTCACCTGTAGTAAGATAGCTCCGAAGCATATTTTGTATTCCTCTCCTGGTTTCCGAAGCTTTGCTTGAATTTTCTTGCGTTTCAGCTTTTGGATCTGTTTGTTGCCGTGTGCTTCAAAGAAAAGGGAAAAGGGGTTTTCGTTGTTTAGCTTGTGCCTAATTTCTTTCGACCTTGTTGCTTAATTTAGGGATTTTTTGTTTGCTGCCATGTTATTACCGAGAGTTTTGATGTATTCTTGAGTTATGTTCTTAAATTCGTTATGCATGTATTGGGACAGATTTTGGAGGTTTTCGATTGCTGCACTTATTGCTCATGATATGATCCTTGCTTCTTGTTGTTGTATTTGTATTTGTGGCTTATGGGTTATGTTGTAAAGAATTGTGGATTGTTAGGGAATTAGTTTTCTTCTTGGCTTTGGAACTATTACAGCTTGGTATAGATTCAATTACTGTGGTTTGGCCACTGAATTGCTATGAACATGGATTCTTACTAGTTGTTGTTAGATGATTTAGGATTGCTGCAGATTTCAGGTTCTGCCGTGATTCTTAGAGAGGGAAAAGAAGTTGTAAGGATTAAGTATATTGATGTTCAGAATTAGGAATAAGTTGTAATCAATTTTCATTGATGTTGAGGTTTATGTTAGTGGATTGTTATGTAATTCTTAGTAGTGCAGATTTGTGTTAAAGAATTTAGGATGCTGGAAGGTTTCTGTTGCTTAGTAAACGTATGGGCTGTGAACAAGTTACATAGTTGAACTATGCGTTGAGTATGAACAAGTTTAGTTGTGGAAGGATTCAGTTGGATCTTTAGTATCATTTCAGATTTAGATTTCCGTGTTATGCTGCCATGAACCTCAATTTTAGATTTTTCCTTACTGTAATAGAAGATCAAGCCTGTTTTCCAGAAGGTACTGATTTAAGTTAAGGGACTTTTCATATATTAGATAAAGCAATATGGATAAGATTCAGTGAAGAAATTGTGGTTGATCAAGACAGAGGTGAGTATACAGATTTGAGGTTCTTTAATCTGAACATGAGGTTTAGATAATTTGCTTATGTTAAATCTGAGCATGAGGTTTAGATAATTTGCTTACATTAAATCTGAGCATGAGGTTTAGATAAATTGCTTATGTTGAATCTGAGCTTGAGGTTTAGTTATGCTACTTCCATTCAAGTATATGGATAACATCTGTGCTTGGCTAATTCTGGAATTTTAAATGGATTACGAGTTATAATATCTTTATTGAATGAATTCCAGATAAGCTGTGTATTAGTCATATTATGGAAAGGAAGTTTGAGAGACGATGAAAATCTGTACTAGCAAGAATATGTTTCTTTTGTATTCTATGCATGGTTATGTGTTACATAGTTAGTTTCATTCATAGATGCATACGAAAGATACCCTAACAGTATTTTAGGTTTAAGAAAAGTATAAGAAAGATAAAGAAAAGTATAAGAAAGATAAAGAAAAGAAAGAAAAAGGCCAAGGCTTTAAGTAGATCCCAAAGTCAAGACTTTAGGGATTTTGGCACACAAGGTGCTAAAGAAAATGTCGAGGCATTATATAGAAGTATTAAAAGATAACAAGTATTTTACTTTTATTAGTGGCACTGTGCTGGACTTTCAGTTGTCCTTGGGTTGGGCTCCTATAGTCGTCCCTAGGTTCATATAACCTAGTAGTAACGGCACGGTCGATGGTCGACGGTCGACGACCTGAGGGTCGCCAAATAGGCCGCCAAATGGGCCGCCAAATGGGTCGGGTCGTTACAAAAGTAAAAGCACAGTTGCCGGGCCCAAGAGAAGTTGATTACTATTTTGAAGTATTAAAAGTATAAGCTTTTGAACAAGTAAAATAAGTTTCACATAAGTATTAAAAAATAAGTTTTTAAGTAAGTTTAATAAGAATCAGAAAGTGTTTAGAATTCAGTAAGTTAAATTCTTTATGCTAGCATGATAGTATAGACTTGTCTTACATGTTTAGTCTTTCAGTATGTTTCTTTACTATTAGAAGAGCATGAGTTAGCTTACTTTTATTTGCTATTTATGAGCATGAGTAGCTTTACATGTTAGCATTCAGTTTTAGCATGTTTTTTTTTTATTTATATACATGCATATCGAGTTTTTGTGAGTTAGATAGCGCTTACTAAGTAAATTTTGCTTATAGATTGCACTTCCTCTTACTGCAGATATAGGAAAGGAAAAGATATAGCAAGGAAGGTGACAAGGTGGCGCGGATGGTGTGTGATGTTTGGACTATGGAGTAGACTAAGAGATTGAACAAGAATTTATTTAGAATGTTTTGGTTTAAGTGTTTAACGTATTTAGAACTTGTGCATGTTATTATTTGGTTTGTCTTGTCGTGTATTCGTTAGAGTTGATTTTTCCTTGGTATTGTGCTTCTTTTTGATATATAAACTGTGTGGTTGATTGATATGTGTTCCAGACGCTTGTGGCTGTGTATATTATGTCATGTATTAATGATTATGGTCACCGGTATAGGGGAGATTCTGCCGAAATTTTTCGGTAGGGTTTCTTTGAGGATTTTAATTATACCGGTTAGGTAGAGTTAGTAGATAAGTAACGGTCATCCTTAGAGAGTAGTAGTAGTAAGAAGGGTGGTCGTTACAGTTGGTATCAGAGCAGTTCTCATTCTCCAGCATCACACATCAGCACCAACCTTGCCGTCTTCAAGTAAGAAAGTATTTAAGTTCTTTCTTTATTGCTTTCCTTTATTATTATTTGTAGTATAGAGTAATTGTTTATAAGCGCTTAAGTCAAATAAGAGTTTTTGCTATTTTCTTTATTCATATACAAATATGTATGATTAGAAAGGATAGAGAAGATGTCAAGTCTTTTCCTTGGTATAACTAGATGTCAAGATAGAGGACAAGACAGTGGGGAGTCAGAAAACCCCAGTTAAGTAATTAGAACTAGAAGGACAATGATAACAAGAAAGACCCAAGCAGAAAGACGTTCGGGTAGTCTATGAATATCCAGAGGTATTTCTAGAAGACCTACTTGGACTACCTCCCAACAGAGAAGTAAAGTTTGAAGTTGAGTTGTTTCCTGACACCAGCCTAATTTCAAAAGCTCTGTATTGAATTTCTCTAGCAGAGCTAAGAGAGTTACAAGAACAAATTCAGGAGCAACTTGACAAGGGTTTCATCCGCCCTAGTCATTCACCCCGGGGAGCTCCAGAGTTGTTCATTAAGGAGAAAGACAGATCTATGCGGATGTGCATAGATTTTAGAGCGCTGAGCAAAGTAGCAGTTAAGGACACGTACCCTCTTCCTAGAATAGATGATCTATTAGATCAACTAAAGAGGGCAATAATGTTCTCTAAAACAGACCTGCATTTTGGGGAACCATCAGTTGAAAGTGAAAAGAAGTGATGCACCCAGAACGGTTTGCAGGACCAGAAATGGACACTACGAATTTGTAGTCATGCCATTTGGTGTGACGAATGCTCCTATGGTCTCCAAAGACCTTATAACAAGCCTTTCAAGGACCATTAATGAATATGATTCGATATGAATGATAGAGGACCGAGAAGTTAAGAGACTAAGGAACAAAGAGTACCATTAGTGAAAGTTATTTAAAATCAGAAGCATGAGGAAATTATTTAGGAGCATAAGGACGGTATGAGACAGAGAGATCTAGAATTATTCTAAGTTCGAGGACGAACTTTTTATAAGGTGTGGGGAATTGTAATGACCCAAATTTCCTCATTTTAAGCCCCAAAAATAATTCAAAAATATTTAGAAATGCTATAGAAAAATTCTAGAGATTTTTAGAAATTTTTAGAGAATTTTTATGCTATTTTTCGAGTTCGTTTGGTATTTTTACCAAGAGAAAGAAGTTTAAAAAAAATAATAATAATAAATATACATGTTGTAGCCGGGTTTTGAACCCAGGACTTCGAACCCGAATCAGGTTTTTATCGAGCTCAGCCAACCAACTGGTCTACAACCTTTTTGTGAACATATATGGGATGAAATACATTTAAGCAGTAGTTAAGAGCAGTTAAAATAAAAGGGAAATTAAACGCTCGGCTGAGGTTTCGAAACCGTGACCAGAGGTTTCAGTCAAACACAGCCAACCAACTCTTCCAGCGGACGTTTCTTATTAAAGAAGGAGAAAAATTCCATTTAAGCTATAGTTGGAAACGAAAATAACCTTGAGTATAAGATTTAAATCCTTTTCCTAAAACCTAAAAATTTCTCTCAAAATTCCTCCTCTCGCGACGGCGCGCGGTGTTTCTGTTCGGGCCGAAAACGAAGACGACAAAGCCGCAACTAGGGCTCGTCTCCGGCGGCCGGCCAAGGACCTAATCCGAGAGGGTTCTCTACCATCGTGATCACCTTGTCGAGGAGAACAAGTGGAGGTGAAGGAATTGCCGAGAGCTTGAGTCCTCTGCAAGCCCTAGGGGTATTGGAAGCCACCTTTTTCCGGTTGTAAGTCCAAGAACACGAGTGTAAGTAGCTTCCTCACCTGCAGTAAGATAGCTCCAAAGCATATTTTGTATTCCTCTCCTGGTTTCCGAAGCTTTGCTTGAATTTTCTGGCGTTTCAGCTTTTGGATCTGTTTGTTGCCGTGTGCTTCAAAGAAAAGGGAAAAGGGGTTTTCGTTGTTTAGCTTGTGCCTAATTTCTTTCGACCTTGTTGCTTAATTTAGGGATTTTTTGTTTGCTGCCATGTTATTGCCGAGAGTTTTGATGTATTCTTGAGTTATGTTCTTAAATTCGTTATGCATGTACTGGGACAGATTTTGGAGGTTTTCGATTGCTGCACTTATTGCTCATGATATGATCCTTGCTTCTTGTTGTTGTATTTGTATTTGTGGCTTATGGATTATGTTGTAAAGAATTGTGGATTGTTAGGGAATTAGTTTTCTTCTTGGCTTTGGAACTATTACAGCTTGGTATAGATTCAATTACTGTGGTTTGGCCACTGAATTGCTATGAACATGGATTCTTACTAGTTGCTGTTAGATGATTTAGGATTGTTGCAGATTTCAGGTTCTGCCGTGATTCTTAGAGAGGGAAAAGAAGTTGTAAGGATTAAGTATATTGATGTTCAGAATTAGGAATAAGTTGTAAATCAATTTTCATTGATGTTGAGGTTTATGTTAGTGGATTGTTATGTAATTCTTAGTAGTGCAGATTTGTGTTAAAGAATTTAGGATGCAGGAAGGTTTCTGTTGCTTAGTAAACGTATGGGCTGTGAACAAGTTATATAGTTGAACTATGCGTTGAGTATGAACAAGTTTAGTTGTGGAAGGATTCAGTTGGATCTTTAGTAGCATTTCAGATTTAGATTTCCGTGTTATGCTGCCATGAACCTCAATTTTAGATTTTTCCTTACTGTAATAGAAAAGATCAAGCCTGTGTTCCAGAAGGTACTGATTTATGTAAAGGGACTTTTCATATATTAGATAAAGCAATATGGATAAGATTCAGTGAAGAAATTGTGGTTGATCAGGACAGAGGTGAGTATACAGATTTGAGGTTCTTTAATCTGAACATGAGGTTTAGATAATTTGCTTATGTTAAATCTGAGCATGAGGTTTAGATAATTTGCTTACATTAAATCTGAGCATGAGGTTTAGATAAATTGCTTATGTTGAATCTGAGCTTGAGGTTTAGTTATGCTACTTCCATTCAAGTATATGGATAACATCTGTGCTTGGCTAATTCTGGAATTTTAAATGGATTACGAGTTATAATATCTTTATTGAATGAATTCCAAATAAGCTGTGTATTAGTCATATTATGGAAAGGAAGTTTGAGAGACGATGAAAATCTGTACTAGACAGAATATGTTTCTTTTGTATTCTATGCATGGTTATGTGTTACATAGTTAGTTTCATTCATAGATGCATACGAATGATACCCTAACAGTATTTTGGGTTTAAGAAAAGTATAAGAAAGATAAAGAAAAGTATAAGAAAGATAAAGAAAAGAAAGAAAAAGGCCAAGGCTTTAAGTAGATCCCAAAGTCAAGACTTTAGGGATTTTGGCACACAAGGTGCTAAAGAAAATGTCGAGGCATTATATAGAAGTATTAAAAGATAACAAGTATTTTACTTTTATCAGTGGCACTGTGCTGGACTTTCAGTTGTCCTTGGGTTGGGCTCCCATAGTCGTCCCTAGGTTCAGATAACCTAGTAGTAACGGCACGGCCGACGGTCGACGGTCGACGACCTGAGGGTCGCCAAATGGGTCGCCAAATGGGTCGGGTCGTTACAAAAGTAAAAGCACAGTTGCCGGGCCCAAGAGAAGTTGATTACTATTTTGAAGTATTAAAAGTATAAGCTTTTGAACAAGTAAAATAAGTTTCACATAAGTATTAAAGAATAAGTTTTTAAGTAAGTTTAATAAGAATCAGAAAGTGTTTAGAATTCAGTAAGTTAAATTCTTTATGCTAGCATGATAGTATAGACTTGTCTTACATGTTTAGTCTTTCAGTATGTTTCTTTACTATTAGAAGAGCATGAGTTAGCTTACTGTTATTTGCTATTTATGAGCATGAGTAGCTTTACATGTTAGCATTCAGTTTTAGCATGTTTTTTTTTTATTTATATACATGCATATCGAGTTTTTGTGAGTTAGATAGCGCTTACTAAGCAAATTTTGCTTATAGATTGCACTTTCTCTTACTGCAGATATAGGAAAGGAAAAGATATAGCAAGGAATGCGACAAGGTGGCGCGGATGGTGTGTGATGTTTGGACTATGGAGTAGACTAAGAGATTGAACCAGAATTTATTTAGAATGTTTTGGTTTAAGTGTTTAACGTATTTAGAACTTGTGCATGTTATTATTTGGTTTGTCTTATCGTGTATTCGTTAGAGTTGATTTTTCCTTGGTATTGTGCTTCTTTTTGATATATAAACTGTGTGGTTGATTGATATGTGTTCCAGCCGCTTGTGGCTGTGTATATTATGTCATGTATTAATGATTATGGTCACCGGTACAGGGGAGATTCTGCCGAAATTTTTCTGTAGGGTTTCTTCGAGGATTTTAATTATACCGGTTAAGTAGAGTTAGTAGATAAGTAACGGTCATCCTTAGAGAGTAGTAGTAGTAAGAAGGGTGGTCGTTACTTCTATGATGTATGATATGATGATTTTACATGATATGTGGTTTTGTGAGTAGGAAAGGATCTCACTAAGCCTTGAGTGCTTACAGATACTTTTCCTTGTACCACAGATAAAGGTAAAGGATGGATAAACTAGAGGAGTAGCAGGAAGGGGCAAGAGATGTGTGATGGTGACTTGGCTAAAGAAATAAAATGACCTGCTGAAGTGAACTTATGAATAATATGTTATGTTATGTGATGTCTTTCATGATTCCCTATGCATGTGTTAGAAATGAATAATATGACTATTTGAGTTGAACCATGTTATTTCATGCTTCCACTGTATGTATGGTTATGTAAGCTAAGTCGAAGAAAGTAACCCCGCCCTCTCTAGGCAGGAGTGGGATAAGGGGCGGGTGTTACACGCCAATCAAGGAACAATGGTTTACCCTGTAAAAATTATCCACAAATAAAGTTAAACCTCACGAATCTACGCATGTAAAAACAAGAAATTCTGCCCAAATGCCCATTGAGATAGATGTTCTGCAGATCGAGCAACTGAGGTTTTAAAAAAGGAAAAATAAGGGAAAGAGACTATAGATGAAGCAAAAGTGTAGGAAAAATTCAGAAATTTCAACCATGGAATGGACTTATTAACCCTAGACGGCAAAGGGTTCTTAGGAACCCACTAGCGAATTTACCAACCTATAAGAACAAGTAAAACAAAATAAATTCAAGTTTCTTCAGAGGTTGGAACAATATTTAATTGCTAAATTGCCATCTTTATTCATGATCAGCATGAACAAAACGACAATGAAAAAAGCGGTAGGAAAGGAGATCTGAGAGCCACCTTATCCAGCAGAGGACTTCTTTCGCAACTTTCCAAAGAAACTCCATCATCGTTCTCCATGGATTTGAAACTATCTAAGGAGGATGGTTAAAGCCCCTCTAGCTGGGGATTTTTCATCATCGTCCTCTGGATAATGTGACCTCTGTTGTTGATCCCCCCTGGTTACTCCTACGCTTGTGGTCTCTATTGGCCATCTCTCTCCCTCCCCACGACTGGTTCACTACGAGTCATGAAGGGCGATGGATTTAGGGCTGGGAGAGGAAAGGAGAAGGGGCGACAGGTTTAGGGCCTAGAGAGGAAGGAGAAAAAAAAACGTGAAGTAAGAGATTATAGGTTGGACGAAAATGCTTAGGGATGTAAAGGGGGGAATGCGGCGGCAAAAAATTTCAAGGAGAGGGAAAGAAAAAACGCGGCGGCAAAAAATAACGAAAGGAAAAAACGGCGAAGGAAAAAAACAATGGTATTCAACAACACTTAATAGACAACGGTTTTCAAAAATCGTTGTCGTAATCCCAAAAAAAATACACACAGACAATAGTTTTTAAAAACTGTTGTCGTAGCCTTTAAAAATCATTGTTGTAGCCCCAAAACAACATAAATAGACAACGGTTTTTAAAAACCGTTGTCGTAAGCAAAAAAAACTGCTAAAAGACAACGATTTTTGTTAAAACCGTTGTTAAAAGGCAGAAAGACAACAATTTGGCATAAAACCATTGTCGTTTGAGTGTTGTTGAATGATGATTTTCTTATAGTGCCTATGCGATGCGCAGCATGGCTGCAGTGCTACCTTGTGCGAGTACATGGCATTGTAGGAGTGTCTGCGTTGGTGCATGTGAGATTGAATTACCTATTAGTGACTTGAGATGGCATGAGGATGTAGACTAGGGCATCATCGGCGAGATGGGAGATGGCTATCATGGAGAAGGGGGCAAAAATCAATGGTATGACAAGCACAAAAAGAGGCGAAGATAAAGCTTAGATATTATGTTAAAGAAGGCATTGAGATGAGGAAGCATCTATAGCGGTGGCGACAAAAGTGGTCATGGTAGAAGGGGATGGAAAAGAGAAGAGGGAGCCTCGAGTGCCTGGTTTATGGATGTTGATACATGGTGATGTAGAAGAAGAAAAAGTAGTAGGAGGAGGAGGAAGCAAGTCGGGACGTTTGTGTGGTCCCCACCCAGGAGGTGGCTGTGCAGTATGTCGCCGTGATAGAGGTTTTGGTGGGGGATGTAGGGGAGGCGATGGAGGATTTGGACTAGCTGGTGGTGGACTGCTGGAGGTGAGACGTGGGAATGGTGATGCAGACGGCAAGCCCGAGCATGAGGGGGAGGATAACAATGATGAATTAGAGGAGTTATAGGTCTGTAACGTAGTAGTGAGGCCATGGAGACGCCCTAGCAGCTACCTCACTTAGTATGTGGTTGGCGAGCATATGGAGATATAGCAGAGGAAGAGAAGAGAAAGGTATTCCGCCTGATAATCCATCCATTATTTGAAAATGAGTAAACAAAGGAAAGGAAAGTGTAATACATATTTCCTTGTGAAGCAATCTGTGGAAACTTTTCTTATGAAAAATTTTCCCTCACTTTTTGCATCTTCCCTCCCAAGTAAATAGGGAAAAAGTAGAGAAATCTAGTAGTTTGACATAAAATTCTTAAGACTCAAGCTTAACTTAAGAATATTATCAAACATCAAAAAAAGGGAGATTGCTGGTATAATCAACCTTTAGGGGTTCGATGTTTGACAATATACTTATATTGGTCATGTTTAACCAAAGATTGATCTAAAGAGAACCTGATAGTTGGAAGTGAGAAGTTCTGTTAAGTCAAGGTTGGTTAGATGACTAGCAAGGGTAAGAAGTCTACTGAGTGATTAGCAAGTCCAGGCAAGTCAAGGTGATCGGATGTCTGGTAAGGGTGAGAAGTTTACTAAGTTACTAGTAGGTCCAGACTATTCAAGGTGACTGGATGTCTTGTAAGGGTGAAAAGTCTACTAAGTAACTGGCAACTCTAGGCAGGTCAAGGTGATTAAATGTCTAGAAGGGTGTAAAGTCTACTAGTGACTAGCAATACCAAGCAGGTCAAGTTTATCGGATGCTTGGCAAAAGGAAATCCCAGGGGAGTGAACCCAAGATGGTGAAAGTCCTAGAGGAGTCAACTCCAAGTGAGAGTGAAGTCTAGTGGGTCAGGTAGATTTACAAGATTAGGCTAGGTTACTTATTTTTATTTGTATGCTTATCTTGTAAGAATTTAGAGTAGAAAGCAAGACTAGGGAAGCAGATAAACACAAACTAGACACAGCCAGATCAAGCCCAGAGTGAATTAGACTTTACTCAGGTTGAATCGAACCGAAGCTAGTTAGGTCAATCGGCTAATCCCAAGGATTGGTAGACCAATCGAGTTCGGTTGACAGGGTTTAAGCTTAGACTTGGTTCGGTAGATTGATCCCAAGGATTGGTAGACCAATCAATCTGATAACAACAAGATTCATATCGTGATAAATTTGGCCATGGGGATCAAGTTTATCCAGGATCGGTATACTAATAGGCTTTTTGGTGGAATAAAAAACGCTCATAAAAAGAAGTTGTAGGATCGAAAGAATGCGATAGAGGGGGGGGTGAATATCACACTTTTAAAAACTTTTCTTTTCATATTTTAAAGATAATCAGAATATGCAGCGGAAAGTAAAAGACTCATTTGGTTAATTGGTATCACAGCCTGACAGCTCTGAAATTATTTAACTATTTTTTCGAGCAATTTTACAAACTTTTTCTTTTTCTTTACAAGTGTTTTCTCTTAATTCTTAAGTAATATTTTTTTTTTAATTTTTTACCCCGCACTACTAATCCCAAGACAAAAGTCTTGAAAATTTGTTTTCTTGTAAGAATGTCGACATCCTATCAAGAAGAGAGAAGCATCTATGAACCTCCATCATACAGTAAAATCTACTTCAATTCCTGGAGGTAAATGATAGAATGCTTTGTTGGAAGCAACAATTTTGACAACTGGATCACACTAAGACAATCTTCTCAAAACTCAGAAGCAAACACACAGGTAATGAACATATTAATTAGTGTTTTACCTAATAAAGTTTTAAGTCAATTAGAAGGTTACAAGAATGCATTCAAGATGTGGACCAAATTGATCAAGTTTCACGAGACTCCATTGAGGCTAGAAGATCAAGGTGAAAGTGAATTCAAATATGAGTCTGAATCTAGAGAGCTATCCTCAGAGACAAATTTAGAAAATCAAGATCAAATCAACTTCATGGCACTAATCGTCGAGGAGGAGGTAGATGGATCCGAACCTGAGTCCGACCAAATGCTCGAGCCTGAATCCGAGATGGATATGGTCAAGGGGGAGAATCCTAATGAGGATTCAAAGGTAATATTGCAAATACAAAATTTAAAGAACACATAACATGTTTTAATTGCAAAGAAAAAAGGCATTACAAAAGTAAATGTCCAAAGAATCGATTTACATTACCGGAGGCAAAGGAGGAACCGATGCTAAGAGTCCAGAAAATGAAGGACTATATTGAATGTTTCAAGTGCAAAAAGATGGGACACTACAAATCTCAATACCCGGAAAGAAGATACAAGGATCCACGGGGAGCAATTAAGGTAAAATAATTTATTTTACATGAAAAATTATGTGTTTAAGATCCTTCTTGTTTGAATTATACTATGAATTTAAAAAAGCATGAAAATCCTACATTACTTAATGAAACTAATTTAATTAATAAAAACTTAATTAATTCAAATATAACTAAAATTGATCAAATCAACTCAAACATTAATCAAGACCTAGATCTAGTTAATCAAAATTTATTTATTCAAGATAATTTGAATTTAAATCAAAATAATAATTATCTAAAATTAACTAACAATAAAAAAAATTTCTAATAATTTAGAAAATAAAAATTAGAAACTAAACTATAAATTAAATATAAAATCAAATATTAGAAAACTAGAAAAATAAAATAATGTTTTGAAAAATAAAATTAATAAATTAGAAAATATTATTAATAATTTTATCAACTCACAAAATCTAGATTTATGTTATAAATCAAAATCAAATCTAAAACAAAACTTTCACAAGCTTAATTATAATCATGTACACTTTAATTATGATACAAAATAATAATAATGAAAAATAAAACAATAATAATAAAATAACTATTATAATAATAATAATAACAACAATTAATAATAATAATAATAATAATAAACAATAATAAAACAACTATAATAATAATAATAATAATAAAATTAATAATAATAATAATAATAATAATAATAATAATAATAATAATAATAATAATAATAATAATAATTGATCCTGTCTAAGAAGCGTGACAAAATAGAAAGTTGGGGAGAGGACCTATTGCTGATGAAGAAGAACAACTGAGGACTCCCAATCCGAGAAAACCAAAGCGGATCTGAAAGAATATAGCCACCGAACACCCTCTTGTACGAAGACCCAGGGATGAAAGGAGGGATTCACCGAAGAACACCAAGATCTGGAGCTTCCCCGACTTCCTGCGCACAAAAGACCAACCAACACTATTGTCAGTGACCTAAGACCGGGGTGGGAATCCCTGGTTAGGCCCTCCGACGCTCAAGTCAGTGATCTCTCTTAGTGTGGAAGGAAGGAAGAAGATGATCAACGGTGATTGAAATTAGGGTTTGTAATGAATGGTTGTGAGTGTGGTGAGCATGAGCATGAGCGTACCTAGCCAACGGAGAGGATCCCCCTTTTATACCACTTCATATAACCTCCGTAGTCATGAAGTGGACCCCGGTTTGTTAGAGTTTATTATGAGATGATGTAAGCCATGTACTTACAGAAAATAACTTTTAAGGAATCTTTTTTATACCCCAGATGTACCTTCTTTGTCGCCTAGTGCCTGTAGAAGAGTCTAAAAACATTTTTCTCGCCAAATTAGCAAACCTGTTATACAATCACATACTACAGATATCTTCATTAAGTTATTTATAAATATTCTTGAAATATTTGTTCTCGCCCTGTCTTATAATCTATATGGAGCTATATTTATTGTCCATACTTACTTACCCTATTTTTATTATGTTATAGACAGTCCGATCTTATACTATGATTTGTATCGGACGAAATTGAACCTAAGTTATGTCCAGGCGTGCTACTACTATTGTTCAACATAGGCCCTAATCATCCGATAATCTACTATGGATCTGGTAAGGCCTTATATCTTTTTCACATTCAGGTGATCATATAAGTCCGCCCGATGCAAATATACATCCAGATGTACTAGTTCAAACAATCTTAGTTTATCTATCTTAAACGTGTAAACTCGGTCGATATTGACCTATATTTTCTTAAGCACCGATATTGACCTATATTTTCTTAAGCATGTTACCCCAGCCGATATTGAACTATATTTTATTAAGCATGTTACCCCGACCGATATTGGCCTATATCTTCTTAAGCATGTTACCCCGGTCGATATTGACCTATATTTTCTTAAGCATGTTATGTTACCCCGGTCGATATTGACTTATATTTTCTTAAGCATGTTATGTTACCCCGACCAATATTTGCCTATATTTTCTTAAGCATGTTACCCCGGCTGATATTGGCCTATATTTTCTTAAGCATGTTACCCCGACCGATATTGGCCTATATTTTTTTAAGTATGTTACCCCGGCCGATATTGGCCTATATTTTCTTAAGCATGCTACCCCGACCAATATTGACGCTTGCTTAATTTTGTTATTTCCTTTCTCCTTCTCATCGGGGACCTACTAAACCTAACCCATATCAATAATAATAAAAGTAAATAATAATAATAATAATAAACAATAATAAAACAATTATAATAATAATAAATAATAATATAAATTGTTTGAATTGATTGACTTATCACGATCATGCATATTTATATGTTATATATCATGTCATGCATCTTCTCTTTATGCTGTTAAGTTTAGAATGATTAGTTATAAAAGGTTTACCAAACCCTAACAACATAGCATAGGAATGGATTGGGATGATAGTACATCAAGGAAATTTTGTCGAAGGCATGTCTAGGCTGAATCCTGTGTATTCTACCTAGTGCACTAGACTTAGTGGATCTGATCGAAGATATCCTAGTCAAACATGGTCTAGTTAGACCAAAACTTAGTATTAAGTTTTTTTGACAGGACTATTTTGGAAAGTACTCAGTAAGTGGTCCACTGTTGATATACAAGAAGGTCATATGTCTCACCACTGAACTGAAAACTTATCCTTAGGAAGTTTACTTGATTAACCCAAAGCTAAGTTTGAATCTAACATGGGTTCAACAACCTTTTTTTAAAATACTTATTCAATTAAATTAAACTTAATTAAAAATATTTTAAACTTAATTAAAATTATTTTAAAACTTAATTAAAATATAATTCAAACTTCATTAAAACTCAAATTAATTCAAACTTAAATAAAATAACTTAATTTAAACTAAACTCAATTTAATTAAACTAAATTTAACTTTACTTAACATAATAACTTAATTTAACTAAACTAAACTGAATTTAAACTAAACTGAAATTAACTTAAATTTAATTTTAAAACAAACAAAATCAACCTTAAATTCAAACTAAATTAATTATTAACCAATTTAACTTAATACACATAATCTTTAATGACTTTAATCAATAAATTAATTAATTTAACCTTAACCAATATTAAATCAATAATGAATAAGTTTAACTTAATTAAATTAATCATTATCTTTACAATTTAACTTAATGCACTTAACTAATTCTTAATGAATTTCAACTTGAAGTCTTAACTTTAATCAACAAATAAAGTACTTTAAACTTAAACAAAATTAAATTTTCAAAATTAATTAAAACTAATCTTAAATCTTTACCTAATTAATTCCTAAGAAACTAATTAAATTAATAATAATTCATAATCAATTAATCCATAAATATTAATTATGAAACTTATATCAAATAATCAACCTTAATTGAAATAAGCAATAATTAAAATAACAATTATAAATCAAATTTTTAATCCTTAATTAATTAAAAATAAATTAAAATATATAATAATCATACTAAATTAAACTCAATTGAACTAACTTTCAAATTAAGATTAAATCAATCATTAATCTAAATATCAACTTATAACCATAACTATTAAAAACAATTCTTAATCCAATCAACTTAATTAATCCTTAATTTGCTAATTATCTTTAACAATTAAGCTTAAAATTTCTAAACTAAACAAAAATTTATTAGTTCAATTAATTCATACTATAATAATAATAATGCTACCATTAATATCAATTTAATTAATCTTAATAATTTAACCTAAATTTAACTTAAAATAATTGAAGTTAGACTAAAATTCAAACCAATTGTTTAAAAATCATCTCACACAATTATAAGATTACATATTTGAAAATTTAGAATGGGTGAGATGCTAAGAAAATTTAAATTTAAAATATTTTTTTGAAAATGTTTTTGAAAACCTATAAATCTATTTTCTCAAAAATATTTTTTAAAACTTTGATTGATGATTGATTGGGTGTATTAACTATATAAATTATTGTTGTTCCTCACCTAAGTCTTTAGATCTTTAAGTCAATCATGACCCTTAGACACATATAGGAATGTCTTCCTTGTGAGTAAGAAGGATATCTAAAAAAAAATGTCTGGTTAACGGGGAGAGACTATACTAAAAGACATATTTTTCAATTTGAAATATTTTTGAAAATATATCTTCAAAAAGGATTTGAAAAGTTTTGAGTTTAAGCATTCTCATTTTAAAATACTTTCTTCAAATTCATCATATTTTGAAAAATATTCTGAAAAACTCCTTGAAAAGGATGGATGATAAAAATTATTTACAAATATTTTTAAAATATGATACCCAAATAATAATTCAATAATAAGTATTATTGAAGAAATAACTATATTAGATTTTCAGAAATTTTTAGAAATTTTATGGAATTTAATTGGAGCTCGTGTGATATATTTTGAGGGGATAGAACTATTGGGCTCAGAGGAGGCCTGTTTAGAATACCCTTAAGTGGAAGTTGATTGAGGAATTAATTTAGGGTTCAATTAATTTAAACCTAAGTATAAATATTAAAGCTAGATTTAATACCTTCATCTCCTCCGATTCATTTCGTTGACTCCTTGTTGCCCTCTCTACCCATTCCGCCCTGATCGACACCGTCGGATCGCTGATCCACTGTCGCCGGCACTCGAGGGCCACCTGATGCCGCCGTCGCTTTCCCTCTCTTGGCCACGGACACTTGGCGTTCATCGAAACCAGAGCTCCCTTTTTGTGTCGTGCCCTAGACCTCTACCGCCGCTTGGTTCGTCGCCACTCCTCTTCTTTGGCTAGATGCGAGTGACCATACGTTGCCACCGAGGAACTGTCATGCCAAGCTCGTGGCGCTCACAACTATGATTTGCCTGCTTCCTCGACGCCACTACCTCTCCACACCATCGATCACCCATCGACGGCCTTTCATGTGAACCCAGGTTGGGAGAGTTGTGATACCCTAGATCTCTACTGCTATCGGCTTGTTGACATCACCATGACTTTGCTGCTTCTCATTCAGACATGGGTAACATGGTTGGTCTCACAGTTCTCATGGCCATCCTCTCACCCACTGCTTCACTAAAGTTGTCCCAACCACAAGCAAGAGCCACCCAACTTCTGTACATTTCCAACTTTAGATCTAACCACTATAGCTCCGGTTGTGAGCAACAACACTATCAGATTTGGATGAGTTTTTGGATTGGTGTTGGAATATCCAAATCTAAAGCTATGTTTGATTTTGAGACTTTTGGTGCTTAATCAAATTTCCATGTTTTCATAGCTTTGGTTGGCAGTGCTGTTCTGACCATCTTTCCGACAGTAAAAAGGTTTTCTGATAGTTGGATAATTCAGGAACAAATGGATTAGGGTATGTTTGGAAGTAATTCTTCTATAAACTAAATTGAATTTAGTTGTACAATAGTTGGGATTTATCTTAATTCAATGTAATGGCGATTTGTTACTAGATGGAATTAAACATGTTTACTTAATCGGAATAGGATTAGGATTGTTGGAGTGTATATTAAAAGCCTATCTTTTGTATAAATATTTATAAGAATCACATTGGTCAAATGTCTACATTTATGATAAATGTAGTTGTTCAATTAATTTATATTGGTGATAACATGGTGTGTGGTATCACACACAAAGGATCATGTTATCAATATCTTATAAATTATAAACAGTAGCTCACGACCAAGATGGAAAGGAACAAACCATTGGAAGGTCGTAGTGTAATTAGGTATTAGTTTATCTTAACTATATAATTATATTAGTACACTTAGTGTGTATTGAGTAGGACCATTAGAGGTTGTTTCTTTTATACTGACTTTATAAAGGAACAAAGACCTCAGTTATTATGAAAGTGTGTGCTCTTAATCCTAATATAATAACAAGCACATATATTTGATATTTATTTCTTTAATTTATCAATGGGTGAGATTTAGTTCGATAAATCAATAAGCCCGATAAGTTGGGAAATAATATCACTTATAGTGTGCGTTGTTGATTATAGAAGGAAACTGTGTCCTAGTGATCTAGGTTGATAATGTCCCCAAGAGGAGCTCATAAGGATTGTCATGTTAAACCCTGCAGGTGGACTTAGTCCGACATGACGATAAGGTTGAGTGGTACTACTCTTGGACTAAGATATTAATTAAATGAGTTGTCAGTTGTTAGCTAGAGCCCTAGAGCCAATCATTTGATGATTGTATTTTGGACTTGTTGTATCATATTCTATATAAATAAAGGCATTTGGTTTTTGGTTATTATACTTACTTGTATTGGTGCCAAATAAACTAAGTATAATAACGTCCTTGAGTAGAAGGTTCTTACCTATATCAATCGATTGGTTGAATCGATAGTGAGATGATATAGGGAACACTACTCTTAATCATTCCTAGTCGAGTATTAACATTCAGGGACAATGTTAATGCAATAAGACTAGCATGTAGGCCAACTCGATGACTTGATCTCACAAGTCATGGATATAGAGATATCAAGTTGACACATAGGTATACATTAGAGAATGTATACTGAATGACCCGCCATGAGAAAGTATCATGGATCGTTATATGAGTGTCATATACTTTCTCATGTGGCTATTAGTATGACTACTAGTCCTTAGACCTGAAGTCACCATGGTTCCCTACATAAGAAGTTATGTACTTTGGTTTCGTCAAACGTCACCCATAACTGGGTGGACTATAAAGACGATTACTGGGTATGTAACAAATTATGCGGAGTGATGTGAGTGATGTAGATGAGATCTATCCCTCCTATATGACGGGAGAGACATTGGTATTCTTGATAGAGTGAGACCACGAAGTGCATGACCATGCCCAAATGAGTCAATATAAGATATTGAGCTCATTTGATTTAGTGAGTCTACTTGGAGTTCAAGATTTAGATTGGTCAGAAGATGACATGGCATGACTAACCTTGCCACATCATCTCCACATCATCAAGGGAGATCAAGAGGTTACACTCCATTTAATGTGGCCAGCCACATTAAATGAGGAGTTACTCATGTGTGGTCGGCCACATAATGAAAAATGGGTTTCATTTTTGGTGGCATTGATTTGGTGTTGATTGCTTCATCTTCTTCCTTGGTCTTTCTTCCTCCTTTCTACTGTTGCCATGGGTTTTCAAGCAAGGAGAAGGTGGTTGAGTTAGTTCCAAGAGAATAAGGAAGAGTGAAGGTCACAAAGGAGGATACTACTTCTTGAGTGTATGAGATTCCTTTTGCATCTTCTCTTTTTCTTCCTTTCAAATCCTACTTGAGAGCCCTAGAAAGTGCTAGCACACTTGGGGTGCTCTCTTCTCCATCCTTGAGTGTTAGAGAACACATCTTGTTCGTGTGGATATCACTAGAGAGTTGTCTACGTTGACAACTTCGAGATCCGGCGTACCTTGGAATTGCGGGATTGCGAAGGGCACGCATCGAAGGTATAAAATGTTTTTCCTTTGTAGATCTACTGTAGATCATCATTTGAAACTCGTACTCGTATTTTCCAAAATTTTTCTTCGCACAGATCCAATGGCTAGGGGGTTTCGGGGTTTCCGCGACGCGAAAAAGCGGTTTTCGCGGCCCGAAAAACCCAACATTAGTAACTCACTTAATTAATGGACATTCGATATCTTAAACACAGGAGACTAACACACTCATAATAAGAAGGAGCCCAAAATGTAATTTGGGATTGGTGCGGTAGTTCAATAATAGTTCTTTAGTGGAATGAATTATTATTGATGAAATTAAGTTATGTGTTTGGGGCGAACACGGGATGCTTAATTTCATCGGGAGAACAAAACCAATTCCTCCTCTCGGTCCCTATCGTTGCCTCTTGTATATAGAGATTTATACCCACCACATAACCACCTTCTCATCCATCCTAATGGGGTCGGCCAAGCTAGCTTGGAACCCAAGCTAGGGCCGACCAAGAGCAAGTGGATGAGCTAAGTTGGTGGCCGGCCAAAGCTTGGGTCCCAAGCTTAGGTGGCCGACCATTAGAATATTAAAAAGGATTTTTATTAAAATTATTTTTTATGTGGATATCATGGTTTTAAAAGAGAGTTTAAAATTTAAATCTTTCCTTTTAAAGCTTTCTACAAAAGATTAAGAAAAGATTTGAAATATTTCCTTATTTGTAGATTGAAAGGAGATTTTATTTTTGAGAAAACTTTCCTTTTAACCATGATCATAATTTAAAAGAGAGTTAATAAATTAAATATTCTCTTTTATTAGTTTCTACAAAAGATTAAGAAAAGATTTGATATCTTTTCTTATTTGTAGATTGAAAAGAGATTTTAATTTTTAGAGATAACTATCCTTTTTGGAAATTATCCACATGTTTAAAAGAAAGATTTTAATTTATAAAATTTCCTTTTTACTAACCAATCATGAAGGGATTAAAATTATTGGAGAAAGTTTTTGTAAATTTCCGGAAACAAATTAGGAAGTTTTAATTCTTGTTTTAATTAAAACTCTCCTTGTTTTGGGGAAATAAGTGGCCGGCCATTGAAATAATGAAAAGGAAATTATTTTTTAATTAAATAAATTTTCTTTTTCATGGCAAAAGAATTAAGGAAGTTTTTATTAAAATTTCCTTATTTGTCAAGACCAAGGATTATAAAAGAGGGGGTAGAGGTGCCTTCATGGCTAATGACTCTATTATTTTTCCTCCTCTCTTTTCTTCCTTGGTGGTGGCCTGCCCTATTATTATTTCCTTCTTCCTTTTCTTTCTTCTTCATTGGCCGGATCTTGTAATCTCATGGAGCTTGAAGATGGCCGGATTTTAGCATGGAGAAGAAGGAGAGAAAGGAAGTATCCCTTGGAGCTTGGTGGTGGTGGCCGAACCACATCTATTCATGGAATATTTGTGGTGGCCGAATCTTGCTTGAAGAAGAAGGTGGCTTAGGTGGATTCTCATCTCGGTAGATCCTTGCCCACACAACGTCCGGGATAAGAAGAGAAATACGGTAGAAAATCAAGAGGTCGTTGCATACAAAGGAAGATATAATTAGTAATTAATTTCTGCATCATACTAGTTGTATTTATTTTGTATGAATTCCAAACACAAGAGGCATTAGATTCTAGATTTTCGGATTTGTTACGAAGATGTGTTTCTTTTTGTTTTGTTTTTCGAATTTGTGATTCGATTGTTCCTTTTGGTTAACCTAGAGTTATTTAAGGAAATTAAATATTAGCTTTCTTTAAAAGGCTTTGTCTAGGCGATGGTGGCTACTCCCATATCCAAGAACGCCATGTGCCTCGCCATGCAGTCCTGGAAGCCAATTTTGGAAATTAATATTTAATGAAATTAATAACATAGGTGGTGTAACGACCCAATTTTCCTCATTAGGAGTTCTAAAAGTTCTTAAAAATATTTAGAAATACTTTAGAAATATTATAGAGATTTTTAGAAATTTTTAGAGTATTTTTATGTAATTTTCGGAGGTCGTTTGGTATTTTTACAAAACGAAGGAAGTTTCGACAAAAAAATATTCAAGTAGAGATTCGAACCGTGGACCTCGAACCTGAACCGAGCCTTAACCGAATCCAGCGAGACAACTGTTCTAGCGGGTGTTTCTTATTAAAGAAAGAGAAATATTCTATTTAAGCAGTAGTTAATGAATACGAAATAAATAGGAAGTAAAAAAAATGGTTGCAGCCAAGATTCGAACTCGCGAGCCACGCCTTAAGCAGAACGCAACCAACCAACTGTGCCAGCGGGATTTGCTGATTAAGGAAGGAGTGGATTTTATATAAGTAGTAGTTGGTTAATGGAATAATGGAGTTATAAAGAGAAAACTTAGGTTTTACCGTGACCTAAAAAAAAAAAAAAAAAAAAAAAACCTTTCCTCTTCTTTCTCTGTCGGGGTGTGTCGCCGTTCTCTGCTCGGGCAGAAACACAGCGGAGGCTAGGGCTTCACTCCGGAGATCGGTGGAGGGGGGTTTTTTCGAGAGATTTCTTCATCTTCACAATCCTCTCGGCAAGGAGAACACGTAGGCGCAAGAAGTGGCCGGAAAACTCGAGTTATCCGAACCCTAGAAGTTCTCTTCTCGGTTGTAAGTCCAAGAAACTAATGTAAGTACTACTCACCTATGGTAGGTGTTGCTCCGAAATTAGGGTTTCATTTTCTTGATTTCGGATTGTATTTCTTCTTGTTGCTGAATCTGCCGTGAGTTTCCCTATTTGGATGATTGCTGCGGTGAATCTTGGATAAGTGGTTTTCCTTCTTTCCGAATCATGCTTTGAAAGTGATTGAATTTGGGGGTTTAGGATGACTGCCGTGGGTTACATGGGGGGAAACGAACGAGATTGATTGTTTAGGTATCCTTTTGTTTGCCGAAACATGCAGTTTAAATTGTGGTTGCTAGGGACATGTTTTTCCTTTGAGTGTTTGAATTATACCATGCAGAATAGAGATTGCTGAAGGCTTAAGTGTAGTTTCGGGATTTGTTTTCTTCTTTTCATCTCTGCTGTAGTATGCTTTAAGACCTCTACTGCTCAATAAAAATACAAGTTTTGAATAAACGAAACAGGTTATATAGGTTTGTTTAAATTCTAGCAAGCTTCACATAGGCGTTATTTCTGTTTGGCATAAATAAAGCTTTGTTTCTGTTTGAATAGCCTTGGAGTATTCCAGATTTAGCTTTGAGGTAGCATTTTAGTAGTCAAAGGTTTATCACAACAAATGAAGCATTTCAGTTCTGAGTTTCTTGTTTTCTTTGGTTAGCATGAACAACCTTGTTATAATGATTCAGAGTTAGCTTATTTAGCTACCTTATCTAGCATTCCAGTGTTTAGTTTCCTTGCATTTCAGTTGTTTAGTTTCCTTTGCCTTTCAACATGCAATTCAGTTTTAGAATTTCACAGCTTTGCTCTAATTTACAGCATGCTTAGAGAGTTCAGATTTGCTTTCCTTGATTTATGTTTATTGCAGCATGCTTAAAGAGTTCAGACTTGTTTACCTTTTATTTAGTTAGAATGAGTTTAGCATTTTCCTTGCTACTCAGAAGGGCAAGAACAACCCTTTATTTAGTTAGGATGGGTTTAGCATTTTCCTTGCTACTCAGAAGGGTAAGAACAACCCTTTATTTAGTTTGAATGGGTTTAGCATTTTCCTTGCTTCTCAGAAAGGCAAGAACAACCTTCATTTAAAGTATGTAGTGTTAGTTTCTTGAATTTCTTGAACATGAACAGCTATTAAGCTTATCTTGTAGTTTGATTTGCTTGCTTTATTTTTTTATAGCATGCTCAGTTAGTTGCAATTCTCTACTTTTTAGATACACTTGCAGTATTCGAATAGCATGAGCAGTATTGAATTATGATTTAGTTTCTAGTTTCTTGTTTTGATACATATACATATATGTGTTAGTTAGCTTTTAATAGCTCTTTAATTTGAAGCATATTGTTAGTTGTTTTTGCTATTTTAATAAGATGAATAGACATGTATTTTAGTGGAATAATTTTGTGCCCTATTAAACCTTTTGATGATTATGGGTAACTACAAATAAGAAAAAGACCAAGGTCTAGTTAGAAAAGATAACAAGTAAATTAAAGTAAGAGGCTAGTACCCGACTTCCGAGGTTGTCGTTAAACAAATCCAGGTGATCAATTCTGAGGTCTTGGCCCTGGTATGACCAAGGTCTTTATCCTCATAGGACTGGAGGCTCGCTACCTCAGTCACTATTAGAGAGTGCTCATGAGATGGTACAAAGCATGGGCCCAAGAAAGAAAGAAAAGAAGAAAGCTAAATATTAATTTCGTGTATAAGGCTATAAGTAAATGAAACAAGTATCACCTATGTTTAGAACTAGCCAAGATTAGCTCTTGTAATTCTAAGCATACCGTATTAGTTTTCATTCGCTTTTCCTTATGAGTTTATTGAGCATGATTAGCTTTATTTCCAGCATGTAGATTTATTCTTGTATATCACGAGTATGCAATTTATTATGGTGCTTTGCTATTAGATGAGCATGTTTAGCCTTTTCTTTTTAGCACTTCAGTTTTAGCATCCTTTGCATCGTATGCATTTTCGAGTTTTTGTGAGAGAGATTAGTACTTACTAAACGTTTCGCTTATAGATTTATTTTTCCTCCTACTGTAGATAAAGGAAAAGTTAAAGTGTAAAAAGGGTGGCGACAAGGAGGGTGTCTGATGGAGGTGTGTGATGCCAGGAATATGGAAAGATCTGGGAAGCTTTGAGTTTTCCTGTTTAGTGGATAAGAAGTAATTGAGTTGTACTCTATGGTTGATGTCATTGAGTTTGTATTTTATATTCTATGTTTCTATTGATTTTATTCGTGTTTTAGTTGCATGATGTGATGAGTTTCTATGTAATAGGTAGATATTATAGTTTTTGTCACTTATTAAATTGTGTGGGTGTTTGATATATGTTCCAGCCGCCTGTGGCTATGTATACTGTGTATGTATTGATGCTTATGGTCACGGGTACAGGGGAGATTCTGCCGAAATTTTTAGGTAGGAACTTCTCTGGGGCCGTGATAAATTAAGTGTTGCTAATAATAGCATAAGTAACACTAGTAAGTAGAGTAATAAACAAGTAACGGTCGTCCTTGGAGAATAGTAGTATAGTAGTAAGAGGGGTGGTCGTTACAGTTGGTTTTAGAGCAGTTCCCATTCGCTAGCATCACACACACATCAGCATCAACCTTGCCGTCTTCAAGTAAGAAAGTATTTAAGTTCTTTCTTTATTGCTTTCCTTTATTATTATTTGCAGTAGAGAGTAATTGTTTATAAGCGATTAAGTCAGATAAGAGTTTTTGTTGTTTTCTTTATTCATATACAAATATGTGTGTTTAGAAAGGGTAGAGAAAATATCAATCCTTTCCTTTGCATAATTAGATAGCAAGAAGAGGACGTCCCTGTACCGCTCGAACTGAGGACCAGGTTAAGGAGAACGAAGGACCAGTCTCAACTAAGCTCAATCTCTCTGAAGTTGTTGCTCAACTCCAGAAACAAGTAGCAGAGCAGCAGCAAATGATTGCCAATCTGTTGGCAAATCAACAATCAGTTCCTTCCCCTCCCCCAGTCGTTACTGCGGAGACTCCAGTGGTAACTGAAGTTCCACCAGCTGCCCTGGGAGTCATCACAACACCTCAAAGACCAGAAGCTTACCTCATACAGTGGCTGAAACTAAAACCAGAGAGCTTCTCAGGCACGATTGAGCCCTGGGATGCCCAGGCTTGGTTTAAAACACTGGAGAGCACAATGGAGCTTCTTGACTGGCCAGAAGTCGAGAAGGTCAAGTGCGCCTCTTTCTACCTGTCAGGAGATGCTCGTATGTGGTGGGAGAGGATAAAGACCAAGAGGGCAGCCGATTAGATGAGCTGGGCTGATTTTCAGTCAGAGTTTTATGAAGAGTTCTTTCACCTACAGATCACCAACAAGCACTATGAGGAATTTATAGAATTCAGACAGGGTGACCTGTCAGTAGAAGAAGCAATAAAGAAATTCAATAGGCTAGCTCGTCTCTGTCCAGAGCTAGTAAGCACGGAGAAGGAACGAGTCAGACTGATGCTCAGGATTCTAAGGCCAGTAATAGCACTTAATGTGAGTAGTGGAACTCACCAGCCCCAGACTGGCAAAGAGCTGGTCAGCAGAGCATTAGTCGCTGAGCATTATCTGGACAGCATCAAGGCGCAACGAGTGCAACACAAGCTGGTCAAGATGGGGGACAAGACAGCAGGGAGTCAGAAGCCTCAGGCAAGTGAGCAGAACGAGAAGGGTAAAAATAATAAAAGGAAACGATGGAATACAGGGGATAGCCAAGAGGGAGGTCCAGCAAACAAGCAGACCAGGTTTCCTCCCTGCCCTAAATGTGGGAAGATACATCCAGGAGCTTGTCTTTTGGGTACAACCGGATGTTATTCATGTGGCCAAGAAAGACATCTAGCTAGAGCATGTCCTAACAAGTCTAAGGCACCTCAGCAACAGTCAGTGCAATATGGAGACGAGCCTGCACATTTACACCACATGACAACATCACTAGAGGGACTCTATCTCAGTCAGGGACAGTTGGAAGCCCCACCCGTTCCAACCAATGCCAGAGTATTTTCTCTCACTAGGGAAGAAGCTGCCGGTGCCCCACAATAGTCACAGGTCAAATAACTATCCTCTACCATTTAGCTACCATCTTATTTGATATTGGGGCTACCCACTCTTTTGTGTCAATTTCTTTTGCCAAATTTAACAAGTACCCACTATCCGGAATTATTCTAAGTTCGAGGACGAACTTTTTATATGGTATAGGGGATTGTAACGACCCAATTTTCCTCATTAGGAGTTCTAAAAGTTCATAAAAATATTTAGAAATACTTTAGAAATATTCTAGAGATTTTTTTAAAATTTTTAGAGTATTTTTATGCAATTTTTGGAGGTCGTTTGGTATTTTTACAAAACGAAGGAAGTTTCGACAAAAAAATGTTTAAGTCGAGATTCGAACCATGGACCTCGGACCTGAACCGAGCCTTAACCGAATTGAGCTAGCCAACTGTTCCAGCGGGTGTTTCTCATTAAAGAAGGAGAAATATTCTATTTAAGCAGTAGTTAATGAATAGGAAGTAAATAGGAAGAAAAAAAATGGTTGCAGACGAGATTCGAACTCGCGAGCCACGCTTTAAGTAGAACGCAGCCAACCAACTGTGCCAGCGGGCTTTGCTGTAACGACCTGCCTTCTACTGACTAGGCTGTAAGGTCGAGCGTTACGTAATGCTGTGCTAAATTACTATTGCGGAAATCTGGATTGATTAAAATTTTTACTAAACTGATTACTGTAAAATCTGAACTTAATATTCTGGGTGAACCTAGGAGTTGTACACATGCTAGGGAAGATAATCTATGCCTCCTGGATGTCCTGCTAGCTGTAATCAGGCATTTCAATCGATCCATGGATCGATTGGGCTGTCGGATCGATCCCGTGATCGATCCAGCTTGATACTGACACGGAAAAAGGCTTTGGATCGGTCAGCTGACCGATCCATAAGCTATAAAGCTTCTGTATGCGGCTGGATCGGTCTACCGACCGATCCAGGAGCACACTGATCGGTCGGCTTGACCGATCCAGTGGCTCACTGATCGGTCGGCTGACTGTTCGCATCTGGATCGGTCGGCTAACCGATCCATAACAGATGCTAACTCTCTGTTCGCGACTGGATCGGTCAGCTGACTCCCAATTCTGATCGATCTGTAGATCGATCTGGGTTTCTGATTTCAAATCAGAACCCCTGATTTCAGCACTGTTTCATGCCTTAATCACCTTACAAGTTCTAAAATGACTAAGAAACATTCTAACAATGACAACTAATATTCTAACATCATAAAAGAAGGGTTCTAAGCGTAATAGAGTGCATGGCTAACTAATTCATAGTGATTAACAACTAGAGTGCAAATAATAAAATACTATAAAGTTCTGATGCTTAAACAAAGCTTGCTAAAATTCCCTAGAATCTTTTATTCCAAGTTTCTGCCACACACACCATCTCTGCATTGTCCTCCAGCTTCCTTTTTGTAACGACCCGACTCCTGGGTACTAAGCTGTGAGCCGGATCGCTACATTAACTACTGATGCTACTGTGCGGAAACTGGATAAAATAAAATTTCACTAACTGACTCTATTAAACTGACAACTGGTACACCCATGCTGTTATAAGGAAGGGTTCAAGACCTTTCCGGTTGGGGTATATGTGCTAAGGAGGATACTTGACCTCCCATCTGAGCTAGAACTCAAAGCTAACTTCCCAGCTAGCTGCTGTTCGATCCACGGATCGATCAAACTTGTCGCGATTCTGTGCCCTGCTGGATCAGTCTGCGGACCGATCCAGCAGAGGCTGGATCGGTCGGCCAGACCGATCCAGGTGTGTCTGGATCGGTCTGCAGACCGATCCAGGCACCTGGAGACGCTGGGATACCTTCTGTTCGATGCTGGATTGGTCGGCTGACCGATCCAGGGAGATACAGTAGGCTACTGTATCCATCTGGATCGGTCGGCTGACCGATCCAGGTTCTGATAGTCTGAAATGAAATCAGAATTTCTGATTTCCAGCACTGATTCATGCCAAAAATCACATACACAAGCACTAGATACATGAAAAACACTCTAGCATGTAAATACTAACGTTCTAAACATGATAAACTAAACAAGACATAGTTTACTAATCTATAACAACTAGTAACAAGACTAAGTCATCAAACTAGACATGTTAAGTACTAAAACTAAAATAAAAGCGTATAGATCCCAAGGATCTTTATTCCAGACCCCTTGCACACACACATCATCGTAGCATCGCCCTCCAGCCTCCGCTAGTCCACTTTTCTTTTACCGGTATCTGCAGTATAAGAAAAGTAGCATCTGTAAGCTAATAAGCTTAGTAAGAAACCATCTACCTCACAAAAACATGCAACGATGCGATTATGTTTTTAAAACATGCTGTTTGAAAACTAAACTGAGCATGGCAACATGGCATGGCATACAAACATGTACTGAACTGATCATGGCATACAAACAAACTGAGCATAGCATACTGTATCTGAAACTAAGCATGAATACTGATCTGGTAATGCATAAACATCTAACTGGTCATGAACTCAAATCATGAAACTTCACTGAGATAAATAGCTGAAACTGAAACTAAGTTACTGTTTCCATCACTGATTACATCTTTGGAAAACTATATATAATAATAGATGAAAATACTAAACATGCTGGGCCCTGCCATCTTTTATCAGCAGATCCCTACGAGACCCGGATTGCAAGTTTGAATCCAAGAGGGTTACTAGGTTATCTCGAACCTAGGGACGATCGTGGAGTCCAGCCATGGATATCTGATCCAAGTACAATGCCAACTGAATAAAAGTAAAATACTGAATATTTACTTTGCTGTTCTAGGTTATCTAAACCTAGAGCTAGGTTATCTGAACCTAGAGGCTACTGTGGGAGCCCACCCAATGGATATCTGATCCATATAGCTGTAATAACTGGTAATAAGCTGAATAAAAATGTTTCTAATACATTTTACATGCGGTTGGGACGCCTACTGGTGCATCCTTCTGAACTGGCATTCTACCGAATGCTTGGTGTGCACTAAAAGCACACCCTAAAACTGAAAACTGTAGAACTACTGAACTAACGCCAAAACTAACAAGCGAGAGCAATTATACTATAGGTGAGGGGTTTCTTACCTCAATCGCAAGGTTTTCTTACGATTCTATCCGCTAGGTTTTCCGGAAAACTGCTCCGTTCGACGAACCGCTTACGTCCTCGCGTTCCTCTCGCAGAGAAGAACCGACTTCGTGCTGGTGTTGTCGCCGGAAAGTGAACACACGATCCTAGGGAAGAAACCCTAGGTCTCCTTTGCTTTGTTGGTTGCGCCGAGAGAAAGAAACGGGAGAAGGAGAGTTGCGTGAGGTTTTCTTTGTGAGGAGGGGCTGCCGAACCAATAAAACCAACCCAACTTATATTTCTAATTTATATTAAGTGGTTCAATTGAACCCAACTCTAACATAAATTTATTTGATTCTCCTTTCTTTCAGCACGGCCCTGCTGGGTTCACCGGTTACTAGCATTATCCCTTAAACCATAGGTCTCGGGTTCGATTCCCGCCTAAGCTATTTTGCGACTTATTTGTTTTTGCTACTTCCGGTACTCCAAAAATTATGTGAAAATATCCTAAAAATCTAGAGAAATCATAGGATATTTCTAAAATAAATTCGGGAATTTTTCGGGCTTTACAATCCCCCATACCTTATAAAAAGTTCGTCCCCGAACTTAAAACAATTCTGGGTACTTTTCTCTCATGCTGGCCTCTGTCTCCCAAGTCGCCTCTGCTGCTGTGTGATTTTGCCAGCTGACTTTGACTAATGGTACTTCCTTGTTCCGTAATTTCTTTACTGCTCGGTCTATTATCTGAATAGGCCGACTGTCATAGCTGAGATCATCACGGACCTGTACCAACTGGGGCTCAATCACCTGGGTGGCGTCTGGAATATGCTTCTTCAGCATGGAGACATGAAATACATCGTGGACAGCTAACATCTCCTGAGGTAGCTCTAGCTCATATGCTACCTTGCCCACTCTCTTCGTGATAAGGTATGGTCCCACGTATCTGGGAGCTAGCTTGCCCTTCTTCCCAAAACGCATGACTCCCTTCATGGGAGCTACTCTGAGGAAAACCGATCCCAATTGAAAACTCTAGGGGTTCTGCGCTGTATCAAGATAGCTCTTCCGACGGCTCGGCTGTCTCTATCCTCTGCGAATCCGGGCTGTGGTATCTCGCTACTAGATCTGCTCAAGCTCTAGTTCCTTCGCTCACCACTCATACCAAGATCCGCACCTCCGCCCATAGAGTGCCTTATAAGGTGCCATGCCGATAGTGGCTCGATAATCTGTTGTTGTATGCAAATTCGGCTAGACTCGGATATTTACACCAACTTCCTTGAAATCTAGGGCACAAGCCCGGAGCATATCTTCGAGTTACTCACTCCGTCTGACCATCCGTCGAGGATGGAAGGCTGTGCTGAATTTTAATTGCGTGCCCATAGCGATTGTACACACTTCCATAAGTGTGATGTAAATCTCTGTCTCTGTCGATATAATAGTTCGTGGGACTCCATGCAGCCTGACAATCTCCTTGAGATACAACCGAGCTAGCCGCTCCATGGAATAGGATATTCGATAGCTAAGAAGTGGCCGATTTAGTCAACTCGTCGACTATTACCGGATGGCATCGAAACCATTCGTGGTTCGGGTAATCCCACTATGAAGTCCATAGAGATATCCTCCACTTCCATTCTGGAATCTGGATCGGCTGCAGAACTCCTCCCGTCGCCGATGTTCTACCTTAACCCTCGATAGGTTAGGCAGATGTCGACGATTCGGCGATATCTCGCCATCCTGAGCCACCAAAATCGTTTTTAGATCCCGATACATTTGGTGGAACCAGATGCATCGCATAGAGAGTCCTATGAGCCTCGTCTAGAATCTGCTGTAGTTCCTCTTGATCCGGAACACAAAGTCTGCACCACGACACTACCTCAAGCGACACTCAACTCTCCACTTTCGATTCGCTAACCTTGCTTGATTTTCTGGATTTCAGGATCCTGCTGTCTGGATATCATCAAGCAAGGTAGATGCTAAGGACATAGTGGAAAGCTGCCCAACTATAAGCTCGAGACTAAAAGCTGTAATCTCCTTCCTTAGGGGTGGTGACATAGCTGCTAAAGATAATAAGGTAGCACTGGACTTCCTGCTGAGTGCGTCTACTACCTTATTAGCTTTCCCTGGATGGTAGAGGATATCTATGTCATAATCCTTGACCAGCTCTAACCATCTGCGCTGTCGCATATTCAAATACTTCAAACTTTGATGATCTGTATACACTCTGCATTGAGCTCCGTACAAATAATGTCTCCAAATCTTGAGAGCGAACACCACTGCTGCAAGCTCAAGGTCGTGAGTAGGATAGTTCCTCTCATAATCCTTGAGTTGTCTGGAGGCATAGGCGATCACCTTGCCCTGCTGCATCAGTACTGCTCCTAATCCCAATTTAGAGGCGTCACTGTAGATGCTGTCTGTGTTTTCTAGTATAGCTAAAATAGGAGCACTGGTCAATCTCCTTTAGTTCTCACAGTCCTCTGTCCACCGAAATTTCTTGTTCTTTCCGTGAGAGCTGGGGGGAGGCTATCTGAGAAGTCCTCACGATTTCTGTAATAGCACGCTAATCCCAAAACTTCGATTCCACCGGCATTCCGGTCTCTTCCGATTTACCGCTTCTATCTTGTTTGATCTACCATAACACCATCCTTGGAGATGATGTGACCGAGAAAGGCTACTGGTCTAGCCAAAATTCACATTTCGTGAATTTGGCGTACAGCTGGTTCTGCAATCTTCAGGTGCTCTGCATGGTCCTCCTGAGTGCTCGAATAGATAAGAATGTCATCAATGAATACGATGACAAACTTGTCTAAGTATTCTCTGAATACTCTGCTCATGAGGTCCATGAAAGTAGGCGGAGCATTTGTCACGCCAAAGGCATGACTACGAACTCATAATGTCCGTATCTCGTCGAAAGTTGTTTTAGGTATATCACCTTTCTTGACTCTAACCTGGTGATATCCCGATCTGAGGTCAATTTTAGAGAACACCATGGCTCCTTTAGGCGGGTCAAACAGTCATCTATCACGGGAGAGGGTACTGCTTTTAATTGTGACCGTTCAAGGTACGGTAGTCTATGCATAGGCGCATGCTTCCATCCTTCTTCTTCACGAACAACACGTGCTCCCCATGGTGAGTGACTAGGGCGTATGAAACCCTTGTCAAGAAGCTCTCGTAATTGATCCTGAAGTTCCTTGATTCTGCTGGAGCCATGCGGTGCGGTGCTTTGGAAATTGGATTTGTGCGAGAATGAGCTCTATCTCAAATTCAATCTCCTTGGTGCTAAGCCCGGTAGCTCTTCAGGGAAGCTGGGTAGTCACAAACGACTCGAACCTCGATAATCGCTGGTTTTGTCTGGCCGTGTTGACTACGCTAAAAATCCTCGCATCCTGAATCCAATAGCAGCCAATGCCGAGAGAAACTTCGGCTTTTCTCTTTGGTTTTCCCATGTACTCAAACTCGCTTGAGTTGGAATATGACGCTTACGACTCTATAGAAGCGCCGATCCGATCGAAAAACCATTCCAAAGATGACATCATAGTCGATCATTTCTAGCACTATCGATCACCAAAAGTTCTCGTCTGCTATAATGACCGCACCGCCCGAGCCGTAGATGTCATAGTGTCTCTTGAGGGTAGTGTTGTCGAAACCGACTATTGAGTACTCGGAGGTGTTGCTAATTTCTCGACAAACGCCGGATACATAAGAGTGGGTTGCCCGATATCGAATAAGACAGTTGCATTATCTTTGTAAAATCTGGTGACCTGTGACAACTGTCGAGGCATTTGCTACGTCCTCCGTCAATGAGAAAATCCGCATTCGTGTTAGCTGGGGGCTTTTAATGCCTCGATCGATCTGGACCATCTAAGGCAAAGATACATTCGTGTAGCGCTACTGGCTGAGCTCTATATGACGGTCGAGGTTGAGGAAGGTCGTTCTTGTTCGGCACGCTTAGCCATGTGCCCTTCCCCCACATTCAAAACAACCTCGCGTACCCTTGCGGCAAACTCTGGATGATGTTTCCCACAAATAGCACACTTGGGATGTCCGGAATGTTTTCCTAGCTGGCCTGCCTTGCGTTTCCCCTTCCAGTTGGAGCTATGTCCCTGTTGTTTCTGCTGAGTACCGAGCCAGTTTGTCCCTTGGCCTCTGTGGAAACCTGCTTCTCTTGGGTGATCTTGTGCTGATAGTGCTCGATCAAAGCACTACTCACTATCTCCTCCGTGGTTTGTGGCCTATGAATGCCACCACCACATTCATTGCGATCTCGGTCCGAGCATCTTCAGATCAACCATACTGTTCCTTCTCTGTCGACTAGTTCGACCCAGACGGTTGAATTTCTTCACGGCATCCCAACCGATAGGTTGCCCCGACGAAATTGTAAACTCGTTATAGTGTCGGTTCGTGACTTGCATATGAAAGAATTCCTCGAAGAATTCTTTCTCAAAGTTAGCCCATGTCATGGTTTACTGGCCACTTCGATTTAATCCGCTCCCACCACATGCGTGCGTCTCTGTTAAGCGAAGGAGGCACACTTCACCTTTCGTGCTCGGCGTCTAGAAGCTCCATCGTGCTTTCCAATGTTTTTAAACCATGCCCGAGCATCCCATGGTTCACGGTGCCCGAGTTCTCGGGCTTAATTCTCTGCCACCGGATAAGGTAAGCTTCTCTCGCCATCGGGCTACTGACCTGCATCAGCAGCCGAGCCGGTACAACCTCTGTGATTCTTGGAGTCGTGAGGTTCGATCGAGTGACTGGGGAGTAGTCTGTTAGCCTTTAAGGAGGCTATCTGCTGCTGTAGCTGAGCCACTAGTGCTGTAAGGTCTGGGGGAGGCACTGAACTGCCTGCCTCTTGCTGGGGCTCAGCCGCTGATGCTTTCTTAGCTGGACGTCCTCGTACCATTTTCTAAATAGCAGAGAATACATATATATATAACTAGGCTATCATGTTATAGTTAACTACTGGTAACATGTTAAATACTATTACTGTAAACATGAATTAATTAACTACCAACATGAGAGCAAACATGAAAGCACATATAACTGATATGAAAGCTGAAAACAAAACTGAGTGAGAGATGTTCTTACTTGGAAGCTGTAGGCACAATGCTGATGTGTATGTAGGAAGTGAGGAACTTGCTCTGATACCTGTGAGCCGGATCGCTACATTAACTACTGATGCTACTGTGCAGAAACTGGGTAAAATAAAATTTCACTAACTGACTCTATTAAACTGACAACTGGTACACCCATGCTGTTATAAGGAAGGGTTCAAGACCTTTCCAGTTGGGGTATATGTGCTAAGGAGGATACTTGACCTCCCATCTGAGCTAGAACTCAAAGCTAACTTCCCAGCTAGCTGCTGTTCGATCCACGGATCGATCAAACTTGTCGCGATTTTGTGCCCTGCTGGATCGGTCTGCGGACCGATCCAGCAGAGGCTGGATCGGTCGGCCAGACCGATCCAGGTGTGTCTGGATCGGTCTAGACCGATCCAGGCACCTGGAGACGCTGGGATACCTTCTGTTCGATGCTGGATCGGTCGGCTGACGATCCAGGGGGATACAGTAGGCACCGATCCAGGAGAAGGAATGGCACTGGATCGGTCTGCTGACCGATCCAGGTTCTGATAGTCTGAAATGAAATCAGAATTTCTGATTTCTAGCACTGATTCGTGCCAAAAATCATATACACAAGCACTAGATACATGAAAAACACTCTAGCATGTAAATACTAACGTTCTAAACATGATAAACTAAACAAGACATATTTTACTAATCTATAACAACTAGTAACAAGACTAAGTCATCAAACTAGACATGTTAAGTACTAAAACTAAAATAAAAGCGTATAGATCCCAAGGATCTTTATTCCAGACCCCTTGCACACACACATCATCGTAGCATCGCCCTCCAGCCTCCGTTAGTCCACTTTTCTTTTACCGGTATCTGCAGTATAAGAAAAATAGCATCTGTAAGCTAATAAGCTTAGTAAGAAACCATCTACCTCACAAAAACATGCAACGATGCGATTATGTTTTTAAAACATGCTGTTTGAAAACTAAACTGAGCATGGCAACATGGCATGGCATACAAACATGTACTGAACTGATCATGGCATACAAACAAGCTGAGCATAGCATACTGTATCTGAAACTAAGCATGAATACTGATCTGGTAATGCATAAACATCTAACTGGTTATGAACTCAAATCATGAAACTTCACTGAGATAAATAGCTGAAACTGAAACTAAGTTAGTGTTTCCATCACTGATTACATCTTTGGAAAACTATATATAATAATAGATGAAAATACTAAACATGCTGCTGGGGCCCTGGCACATCCCTACGAGACCCGGGATTGCAAGTTTCGAATCCAGCAGGGTTACTAGGTTATCTGAACCTAGGGACGACTGTGGGAGTCCAGCCCATGGATATCTGATCCAAGTACAGTGCCAACTGAATAAAAGTAAAATACTGAATACTGTTTTATTTTACTTTGCTGTTCTAGATTATCTAAACCTAGATCTAGGTTATCTGAACCTAGAGGCTACTGTGGGAGCCCACCCAATGGATATCTGATCCATATAGCTATAATAACTGGTAATAAGCTGAATAAAAATGTTTCTAATACATTTTACATGCGGTTAGGACGCCTACTGGTGCATCCTTCTGAACTGGGCATTCTACCGAATGCTTGGTGTGCACTAAAAGCACACCCTAAAACTGAAAACTGTAGAACTACTGAACTAACGCCAAAACTAACAAGCGAGAGCAATTATACTACAGGTGAGGGGTTTCTTACCTCAATCGCAAGGTTTTCTTACGATTCTATCTGCTAGGTTTTTCGGAAAACTGCTCCGTTCGACGAACCGCTTACGTCCTCGCGTTCCTCTCGCAGAGAAGAACCGACTTCGTGCTGGTGTTGTCGCCGGAAAGTGAACACACGATCCTAGCGAAGGAACCCTAGGTCTCCTTTGCTTTGTTGGTTGCGCCGAGAGAAAGAAACGGGAGAAGGAGAGTTGCGTGAGGTTTTCTTTGTGAGGAGGGGCTGCCGAACCAATAAAACCAACCCAACTTATATTTCTAATTTATATTAAGTGGTTCAATTGAACCCAACTCTAACATAAATTTATTTGATTCTCCTTTCTTTCAGCACGGCCCTGCTGGGTTCACCGGTTACTAGCATTATCCCTTAAACCATAGGTCTCGGGTTCGATTCCCGCCTAAGCTATTTTGCGACTTATTTGTTTTTGCTACTTCCGGTACTCCAAAAATTATGTGAAAATATCCTAAAAATCTAGAGAAATCATAGGATATTTCTAAAATAAATTCGGGAATTTTTCGGGCTTTACACTTTTGCTAATCCATCTTTCCTTTACCTTTATCTGCAGTATAAGGAAAATAGAATCTGTAAGCTTAAAGCTTAGTAAGAAACCATCTACCTCACAAAAACATGCATACGATGCTAATAATGATTTTAAAACATGCTATTTAAAACATATGCTGAACATGTAAAAGATGACATGACATACAATCATTCAAACATGTATATCAAACTGAACGTGGAGTTATCATGCATATTCACAGGGAAAAACTAAGCTGGAGCATGATACTGAGCTAAGCTATTACTGATATGATACTAAAACTGTACTGAATTCATATAACTATTTTATGAACTTTTGAAAACTACATACATAAAAGTTCAAAATAATAATCATGCTGCTGTTTACGTGCTGTGCGCGCATCCCTAACTAGACCCGGGTTTGCAAGTCCCGAATTTAGAAAGGTTACTAGGTTATCTGAACCTATGGACCGACTGTGGGAGCCCAGCCCAATGGATATCTAATCCTGTACAGTGCCACTGAAAAGTAAAATACTGAATAGTTGTACTGTTTTATTTAGCCGTTTCTAGGTTATCTGGACCTAGAGCTAGGTTGTCTGAACCTAGAGGCGACTGTGGGAGCCCACCCATTGGACATCTAGTCCCATGAAAACTGTAATAAAGCTAATTAACTGGATCAATACGTTTATACGACATTTAACTGAGCTGAATAAATACCCACTGAATCAAAAGCTGTCCTAGTCTTTTTATCGAGCACTTGGTGTGTTCTAACTCTCCTCTCTAGTAGGGAGACCGCCTTTAGGCACCCGACAACATCTAAAACCTCAAACTGAAGAGGGAAAACGCGTCCGGCCCATCTAAAGGTGCTCGACTAATCCCTAAAGCTGCGGGGAGGGTTAAATACACCCTAGATGTCGACAAAAATCCGAGTATAACTAATCTAAAAGTATGCATTCAAACGAAAGCTACTTATACTGCAGGTGAGGGGTTTCTTACCTCGTACGCTAATTTCCTTACAATTTTATTCACTAGAATTCCGGTGGAGACAATCCCTTCGACAATCTTCTCGCGTCTATGCGTTCCTCTCGCGAAGAAGAGCGTCCTCGTGCCGGAGTTGTCGCCGGAAGATGACCTTGGGGCCCTAGGGAGGGAACCCTAGGATTGGCGCCGAGAGGAAGAAGAAGAGGGAGAGGTGCGGCTTGAGGTTAGGGTGAGGAGAAGAAATTGCCAAACCAATAAAAAATAAACCAAACCCCACTTAAATTTTCTATTTATATTAAGTGGGTAACTTCAGCCCAACTCTAATATAAATCTAATTGCCTCCCTTTCCTTTCAGCACGGCCCTACTGGGTTCAACTGGTTACTAACATTATCCGTAAATCGTAGGTCTCGGGTTCCATTCCCGCTTAGACCGTTTTCGTTTTCTATTTATTTTTGTCACTTCCGTTACTCTAAAAATTCTGTAAAAATATCCTAAAATTCCAGAAAAATCATAGAATATTTCTAAAATAGATTTGAGAATTTTCGGGCATTACATTTGCTGATTAAGGAAAGAGTGGATTTTATATAAGTAGTAGTTGGTTAATGGAATAATGGAGTTATAAAGGGAGAACTTAGGTTTTACCGTGACCTAAAAAAAAAAAAAAAAAAGAAACCTTTCCTCTCCTTTCTCTGTCGCGGCGTGTCGCTGTTCTCTGCTCGGGCGAAACATAGCGGAGGCTAGGGCTTCACTCCGGCGGTCGGTGGAGGGGGTTTTTTCGAGAGATTTCTTCATCTTCACAATCCTCTCGGCAAGGAGAACACGTAGGCGCAAGAAGTGGCCGAAAAACTCGAGTTATCCGAACCCTAGAAGTTCTTTTCTCGGTTGTAAGTCCAAGAAACTAATGTAAGTACTACTCACCTGTGGTAGGAGTTGCTCCGAAATTAGGATTTTGTTTTCTTGTTTTCGGATTGTATTTCTTCTTGTTGTTGAATCTGCCGTGAGTTTCCCTATTTGGATGATTGCTGTGGTGAATCTTGGATAAGTGGTTTCCCTTGTTTCCGAATCATGCTTTGAAAGTGATTGAATTTGGGGGTTTAGGATGACTGCCGTGGGTTACATGGGGGAAATGGAAGAGATTGATTATTTAGGTTTCCTTTTGTCTACAGAAACATGCAGTTTAAATTGTGGTTGCTAGGGACATGTTTTATTTCCTTTGAGTGTTTGAATTATACCATGCAGAATAGAGATTGTTAAAGGCTTAAGTGTAGTTTCAGGATTTGTTTTCTTCTTTTCATCTCTGCTATAGTATGCTTTAAGACCTCTACTTCTCAATGAAAATACAAGTTTTGAATAAACGAAACAGGTTATATAGGTTTAATTAAATTCTAGCAAGCTTCACATAGGCGTTATTTCTGTTTGGCATAAATAAAGCTTTGTTTCTGTTTGAACAGCCTTGGAGTATTCCAGATTTAGCTTTGAGGTAACATTTTAGCAGTCAAAGGTTTATCACAACAAATGAAGCATTTCAGTTCTGTGTTTCTTGTTTTCATTGGTTAGCATGAACAACCTTGTTATAAGGATTCGAAGTTAGCTTATTTAGCTACCTTATCTAGCATTCCAGTGTTTAGTTTACTTGCATTTCATTTGTTTAGTTTCCTTTGCCTTTCAACATGCAATTCAGTTTTAGAATTTCATAGCTTTGCTCTAATTTACAGCATGCTTAGAGAGTTCATATTTGCTTTCCTTGATTTGTGTTTATTGCAACATGCTTAGAGAGTTCAGACTTGTTTACCTTTTATTTAGTTAGAATGAGTTTAGCATTTTCCTTGTTACTCAGAAGGGCAAGAACAACTCTTTATTTAGTTAGGATGAGTTTAACATTTTCCTTGCTACTCAGAAGGGCAAGAACAACCCTTTATTTAGTTAGAATGGGTTTAGCATTTTCCTTGCTATTCAGAAAGGCAAGAACAGCCTTCATTTAAAGTATGTAGTGCTAGTTTCTTGAATTTCTTGAACATGAACAGCTGTTAAGCTTATCTTGTAGTTTGATTTGCTTGCTTTATTTTTTTATAGCATGCTCAGTTAGTTGCAATTCTCTACTTCTTAGATACACTTGCAATATTCGAATAGCATGAGCAGTATTGAATTATGATTTAGTTTCTAGTTTCTTATTTTGATACATATACATATACGTGCTAGTTAGCTTTTAATAGCTCTTTAATCTGAAGCATATAGTTAGTTGTTTTTGCTATTTTAATAAGATGAATCACCATGTATTTTCGTGGAATAATTATGTGCCCAATTAAACCTTTTGAGGATTATGGGTAACTACAAGTAAGAAAAAGACCAAGGTCTAGTTAGAAAAGATAACAAGTAAATTAAAGTAAGAGGCTAGTACTCGACTTCCGAGGTTATCGTTAAACAAATCCAGGTGATCAATTCCGAGGTCTTGGCCCTGGTAAGACCAAGGTCTTTATCCTCATAGATTTATTCTTGTATATCATGAGTATGCAGTTTATTATGGTGCTTTGCTATTAGATGAGCATGTTTAGATTTTTCTTTTTAGCACTTCAGTTTTAGCATCCTTTGCATCATATGCATTTTCGAGTTTTTGTGAGATAGATTAGTACTTACAAAACATTTTGCTTATAGATTTATTTTTCCTCCTATTGCAGATAAAGGAAAAGTTAAAGTGTAAAAAGGGTGGCGACAAGGAGGGTGTCTGATGGAGGTGTGTGATGCCAGGACTATGGAAAGATCTGGGAAGCTTTGAGTTTTCCTGTTTAGTGGATAAGAAGTAATTGAGTTGTACTCTATGGTTGATGTCATTGAGTTTGTATTTTATATTCTATGTTTCTATTGAGTTTATTCGTGTTTTAGTTGCATGCTGTGATGAGTTTCTATGTAATAGGTAGATATTATAGTTTTTGTCACTTATTAAACTGCGTGGGTGTTTGATATATGTTCCAGCCGCCTATGGCTGTGTATACTGTGTATGTATTGATGCTTATGGTCACGGGTACAGGGGAGATTCTACCGAAATTTTTTTGTAGGAACTTCTCTGGGGCCGTGATAAATTAAGTGTTGCTAATAATAGCATAAGTAACACTAGTAAGTAGAGTAATAAATAAGTAACGGTCGTCCTTGGAGAGTAGTAGTATAGTAGTAAGAGGGGAGGTCGTTACAATTGGTATCATAGCAGTTCCCATTTGCCAGCATCACACACACATCAGCATCAACCTTGCCGTCTTCAAGTAAGAAAGTATTTAAGTTCTTTCTTTATTGCTTTCCTTTATTATTATTTGCAGTATAGAGTAATTGTTTATAAGCGCTTAGGTCAGATAAGAGTTTTTGCTGTTTTCTTTATTCATATACAAATATGTATGTTTAGAAAGGGTAGAGAAAATATCAAGCCTTTCCTTTGCATAATTAGATGGCAAGAAAAGGACGTCCCCATACCACTTGTACTGAGGACCAGGTTCAGGAGAACGAAGGCCCAGGCTCAATTGAGCCCAATCTCTCTGAAGTTGTTGCTCAACTCCAGAAACAAGTAGCAGAGCAGCAGCAAGTGATTGCCAATCTGATGGAAAATCAGCAATCAGTTCCTCCCCCTCCCCCAGCCGTCACTGCGGAGACTCCAGTGGTAACTGAAGTGTCACCAGCTGCCCTAGGAGTCGTCACAGCACCTCAGAGACCAGAAGCTTACCTCATACAAAGGCTGAAACTAAAACCAGAGAGCTTCTCAGGCACGATTGAGCCCTCGGATGCCCATGCTTGGTTTAAAATACTGGAGAGCACAATGGAGCTTCTTGACTGGCCAGAAGTCGAGAAGGTCAAGTGCGCCTCTTTCTGCTTGTTAGGAGACGCTCGTATGTGGAGGGAGAGGATAAAGACCAAGAGGGCAGCCGATTAGATGAGCTGGGCCGATTTTCAGTCAGAGTTTTATGAAGAGTTCTTTCACCTACAGATCACCAACAAGCACTATGAGGAATTTATAGAATTCAGACAGGGTGACCTGTCAGTAGAAGAAGCAGTAAAGAAATTCAATAGGCTAGCTCGTCTCTGTCCAGAGCTAGTAAGCACGGAGAAGGAACGAGTCAGACTGATGCTCAGGATGCTAAGGCCAGTAATAGTACTTAATGTGAATAGTGGAACTCACCAACCCTAGACTGGCTAAGAGCTGGTCAGTAGAGCATTAGTCGCTGAGCATTATCTGGATAGCATCAATGCGCAACGAGCGCAACACAAGCTGGTCAAGATGGGAGACAAGACAGCAGGGAGTTAGAAGCCTCAGGCAAGTGAGCAGAACGGGAAGGGTAAAAATAATGAAAGGAAACGATGGAATACAGGGGATAGCCAAGAGGGAGGTCCAGCAAACAAGCAGACAAAGTTTCCTCCCTACCCTAAATGTGGGAAGATACATCCAGGAGTCTGTCTTTTGGGTACAACCAGATATTATTCATGTGGCCAAGAAGGACATCTAGCTAGATCATGTCCTAACAAGTCTAAGGCACCTTAGCAACAGTCAGTGCAATATGGAGACGAGCCTGCACAGTTACACCACATGACAACATCACTAGAGGGACCCTATCTCAGTCAGGGACGGTTGGAAGCCCCACCCGTTCCAACCATTGTCAGAGTATTTTTTCTCACTAGGGAAGAAGCTGCCAGTGCCCCACAATAGTCGCAGGTCAAATAACTATCCTTTAGCATTTAGCTACCGTCTTATTTGATACTGGGGCTACCCACTCTTTTGTGTCAATTTCTTTTGCCAAATTTAACAAGTACCCACTGTCCAGAATTATTCTAAGTTTGAGGACGAACTTTTTATAAGGTATGGGGGATTGTAACAACCCAATTTTCCTCATTAGGAGCTCTAAAAGTTCTTAAAAATATTTAGAAATACTTTAGAAATATTCTAGAGATTTTTAGAAATTTTTAGAGTATTTTTATGTAATTTTTGGAAGTCGTTTGGTATTTTTACAAAATGAAGGAATTTTCGACAAAAAAATGTTCAAGTCGAGATTCGAACCGTGGACCTCGGACCTGAACCGAGCCTTAACCGAATCCAACTAGCCAACTATTCCAGCGGGTGTTTCTTATTAAATAAGGAGAAATATTCTATTTAAGCAGTAGTTAATGAATAGGAAGTAAATAGGAAGAAAAAAAATGGTTGCAGCCAAGATTCGAACTCGCGAGCCACGCCTTAAGCAGAACGCAGCCAACCAACTGTGCCAGCGGGCTTTGCTGATTAAGGAAGGAATGGATTTTATATAAGTAGTAGTTGGTTAATGGAATAATGGAGTTATAAAGGGAGAACTTAGGTTTTACCGTGACCTAAAAAAAAAAAAAAAGAAACCTTTCCTCTCCTTTCTCTGTCGCGGCATGTCGCCATTCTCTGCTCGAGCAGAAACACAACGGAGGCTAGGGCTTCACTCCGATGGTCGGTGGAGGGGGTTTTTTCGAGAGATTTCTTCATCTTCACAATCCTCTCGGTAAGGAGAACACGTAGGCGCGAGAAGTGGCCGAAAAACTCGAGTTATCCGAACCCTAGAAGTTCTCTTCTCGGTTGTAAGTCCAAGAAACTAATGTAAGTACTACTCACCTGTGGTAGGAGTTGCTTCGAAATTAGGGTTTCATTTTCTTGTTTTCGGATTGTATTTCTTCTTGTTGCTGAATCTGCCGTGAGTTTCCCTATTTGGATGATTGTTGCGATAAATCTTGGATAAGTGGTTTCCCTTGTTTCCAAATCATGCTTTGAAAGTGATTGAATTTGGGGGTTTAGGATGACTGCCGTGGGTTACATGGGGGAAATGGAAGAGATTGATTGTTTAGGTTTCCTTTTGTTTACCGAAACATGCAGTTTAAATTGTGGTTGCTAGGGACATGTTTTATTTCCTTTGAGTGTTTGAATTATACCATGCAGAATATAGATTGCTGAAGGCTTAAATGTAGTTTCGGGATTTGTTTTCTTCTTTTCATCTCTGCTGTAGTATGCTTTAAGACCTCTACTGCTCAATGAAAATACAAGTTTTGAACAAACGAAACAGGTTATATTGGTTTGCTTAAATTCTAGCAAGCTTCACATAGGAGTTATTTCTGTTTGGCATAAATAAAGCTTTGTTTCTGTTTGAACAGCCTTGGAGTATTCCAGATTTAGCTTTGAGGTAACATTTTAGCAGTCAAAGGTTTATCACAACAAATGAAGCATTTCAGTTATGAGTTTCTTGTTTTCTTTGGTTAGCATGAACAACCTTGTTATAAGGATTCGAAGTTAGCTTATTTAGCTACCTTATCTAGCATTCCAGTGTTTAGTTTGCTTGCATTTCAATTGTTTAGTTTCCTTTGCCTTTCAACATGCAATTCAGTTTTAGAATTTCACAGCTTTGCTCTAATTTACAGCATGCTTAGAGAGTTCATATTTGCTTTCCTTGATTTGTGTTTATTGCAGCATGCTTAGAGAGTTCAGACTTGTTTACCTTTTATTTAGTTAGAATGAGTTTAGCATTTTCCTTGCTACTCAGAAGGGCAAGAACAACTCTTTATTTAGTTAGGATGGGTTTAACATTTTCCTTGCTACTCAGAAGGGCAAGAATAGCCCTTTATTTAGTTAGAATGGGTTTAGCATTTTCCTTGCTATTCAGAAAGGCAAGAACAGCCTTCATTTAAAGTATTTAGTGTTAGTTTCTTGAATTTCTTGAACATGAACAGTTATTAAGCTTATCTTGTAGTTTGATTTGCTTGCTTTATTTTTTTATAGCATGCTCAGTTAGTTGCAATTCTCTACTTCTTAGATACACTTGCAGTATTCGAATAGCATGAGCAGTATTGAATTATGATTTAGTTTCTAGTTTCTTGTTTTGATACATATACATATACGTGCTAGTTAGCTTTTAATAGCTCTTTAATCTGAAGAATATAGTTAGTTGTTTTTCCTATTTTAATAAAATGAATCGCCATGTATTTTAGTGGAATAATTATGTGCCCTATTAAACCTTTTGAGAATTATGGGTAACTACAAGTAAGAAAAAGACCAAGGTCTAGTTAGAAAAGATAACAAGTAAATTAAAGTAAGAGGCTAGTACTCGACTTCCGAAGTTGTCGTTAAACAAATCCAGGTGATCAATTCCGAGGTCTTGGCCCTGGTAAGACCAAGGTCTTTATCCTCATAGGACTGGAGGCTCGCTACCTCATTCACTATTAGAGAGCGCGCATGAGATGGTACTAAGCCTGGGCCCAAGAAAGAAAGAAAAGAAGAAAGTTAAATATTAATTTCAAGTATAAGGCTATAAGTAAATGAAACAAGTATCACCTATGTTTAGAACTAGCCAAGATTAGCTCTTTTAATTCTAAGCATACCGTATTAGTTTTCATTCGCTTTTCCTTATGAGTTTATTGAGCATGATTAGTTTTATTTCCAGCATGTAGATTTATTCTTGTATATCATGAGTATGCAGTTTATTATGGTGCTTTGCTATTAGATGAGCATGTTTAGCTTTTTCATTTTAGCACTTCAGTTTTAGCATCCTTTGCATCGTATGCATTTTCAAGTTTTTGTGAGATAGATTAGTACTTACTAAACGTTTTTGTAACGACCCGGCCCTTTGGCCTCTTGGGCGGCCCTTGTGGCAACCCAACTGGTGGCCCTTATGTCGTCAGCCCATTTGACCGTGCCGTTACTCACTAGGACTTTCCACCCCTGGCAGTGGATTTTTACCTCCCCCAGGATTCGAACTCTAAACCTCCAGGCTTAAGTATTAGAGTTTATGAATCCTGGTAACCAAGTGAGATGATCGATCTGGTTTTGGGTTATGCCACTGGATCGGTCAGCTGACCGATCCAGTCGCGAACAGAGAGTTAGCGTCTGCGAACAGAGAGTATCGAAGCTCACTGATCGGTCAGCCGACCGATCAGTGAGCCACTGGATCGGTCTACCGACCGATCAGTGTACTCCTGGATCGGTCGGTAGACCGATCCAGCCGAATACTAGAGTTTTTCTCCGTGCCAGTATCAAGCTGGATCGATCACTGGATCGATCCGACAGCCCAATCGATTCATGGATCGATTGAAATGCCTGATTACAGCTAGCAGTACATCCGAGAGGTGTAGATTATCTTCCCTAGCATGTGTACAACTCCTAGGTACACCTAGAATATTAAGTTCAGATTTACAGTTTAGTAAAATTTTAATCAATCCAGATCTCCGCAATAGTAATTTAGCACAACATAATGTATCAATCGGCCTCATAGCCCAGTTGGCGATCCTCGGGTCGTCGACCGTCGGCCCTTTTGTCGTCGGCCCATTTGGCGACATCTCATGTCGTCGACCGACGAGAGTTTATGAATCCTGGTAACCAAGTGAGATCATCTCACTTGGTTGCGAGATCATAAACTCTAATACTTAAGCCCGGAGGTTTAGAGTTCAATCCTGGGAAAACCAACGGTGGAAAGTCCTAGTGAGTAACAGCACGTCGGTCGGCGACATGAGAGGTCGCCAATGGCCCGACGACATAAGGGCCGCTGTTGGGTTGCCACAAGGGCAAAAAATAAAGGCGCTTTTAACGACCGACCTCTTTGGTGGCCTTATATCGTCAGCCCATTTTGCGACCTCTCATGTCGTCGACCGACGACTCTTTGGTCGTGCAGTTACTCACTAGGACTTTCCACTCCTGGCAATGGATTTTTGCCTCACCCAGGATTCGAACTATAAACCTCCAGGCTAAGTAGTAGAGTTTATGAATCCTGGTAACCAAGTGAGATCATCTCACTTGGTTGCAGATCATAAACTCTACTACTGCCCGAGGTTTAGAGTTCAATCTGGAGGCAAAATCCATTACCGAGTGGAAAGTCTAGTGAGTAACTGACAAAGAGTCGGTCGACGACATAAGGGCCACCAGTTGGGCCGCCACAAGGGCCGCCCAAGAGGCCAAAGGGTCGGGTCATTACAGTTTTGCTTATAGATTTATTTTTCCTCCTATTGCAGATAAAGGAAAAGTTAAAGTGTAAAAAGGGTGGCGACAAGGAGGGTGTCTGATGGAGGTGTGTGATGCCAGGACTATGGAAAGATCTGGGAAGCTTTGAGTTTTCCTGTTTAGTGGATAAGAAGTAATTGAGTTGTACTCTATGGTTGATGTCATTGAGTTTATATTTTATATTCTATGTTTCTATTGAGTTTATTCGTGTTTTAGTTGCATGCTGTGATGAGTTTCTATGTAATAGGTAGATATTATAGTTTTTGTCACTTATTAAACTGCGTGGGTGTTTGATATATGTTCCAGCCGCCTGTGGCTGTGAATACTGTGTATGTATTGATGCTTATGGTCACGGGCATAGGGGAAATTCTGCCGAAATTTTTCGGTAGGAACTTCTCTGGGGCCGTGATAAATTAAGTGTTGCTAATAATAGCATAAGTAACACTAGTAAGTAGAGTAATAGATAAGTAGCGGTCATCCTTAGAGAGTAGTAGTATAGTAGTAAGAGGGGTGGTCGTTACAGGTGGATTTGAATCAATAGTGTTAAGTTCCGCTTGCGATTCAAATCTAAACCATTAAGAACTGATAAGTTAAATTTAGAATCAATGATGTTAAGTTCTCTCTGCGATTCCTAATTTAATTTCTAAAGAACACAATAGGTTATTTAAGGAAAGGTTCGACACTTGTACAAAAAAATTTTGAACAGTGGAACCGGTATGTTTTCTTAGGACTAACCAACAATTGGTATCAGAGCTAGGGTTTGCCTCTGTGTGTTTGGTTTTCAAATTAGGTTATGCACATGTCATACATAATTTAGGCAGGATAATAGTAGGATGTGCTAACTTTGTGGTTGCAGACTCTAACTATTATGACTTATAGATGGTGTGTGTGATTAGATCCTTGAACATGTCAAGGGCATTATTTTGTGTGTGCATGATTGTATGTAACTAATACAGCAGGAGCTGTATTAGCCCTAGGATTTTAGAATTTTATTTTTGATCTAGATTACATGTACATTCCCTCGTGGAATATAGGATCGATATATGTAAAATTCTATTTTTGTCGCGGATCGGATTCTTGCGAGGCGTGGTACTTTTGGAGCACCAGAGGCGCAGCGGAATAAGAAGCGAGATCGATGCGACGACTCGACCCGATGGCGGTGGCTAAAGATGGCAGCAGCTAGGGTTGGGGCACACGGAGAACAGTGACAGAAAAAGGTCATAATAGTTGGAAAATTAATTTCCATGTTTATTGCTTTTATTTACTGTGATGTGTGTGTGTGCATGTGATGTATGCTAGGATAGTTTAAAATTCCTCACTTTAAATAACTAAGTGGGAGAGGGATTTATTTTAAATAAATTCCACGATCTCCATTACTGGTTTGTAAGTGATGCAACAAGCTTGCGCGTTGGCTCTGAGTGCCTTCCTCCATATCGGATGAGCTTTTTTGCGGACCACTAGATCAAACTTCCATTTTGGATGACTATGGGGAATTAATCAAGAGCGTGTGATCTTCCCCATCGGAAGGGGCACAATCTTATTAATGGACTAAGTGTCAAGTAATGGTATACACTTAGACATATCTAATAGTATCCTCCCCATTGGAGTTACTACTATTATTTGTGTGACCGAAGAAAACCAACTATTAATTTGTCACTAAAATAGGTTGAGAAGATAATAAAATTAAAACCCCCTCTTACAAATGTTTGGTTTTGTATACGTTCACACTATCGTGGCATAAAAAATTCACGGTGTATGAGGTAATTTTATCTGTCAAGTTGACAAGAAAATAAAATTAAAGGGAAAACTCCTCTTACAAATGTTTGATTTTGTATACGTCCACACTATCGTGACATACAAAATTTACGGTGTTTGAGGTAATTTTATTTGTCATAAAGATTTATTGACAAGATAATTAATGGGTAAAACCCTCCTCTTACAAATGTTCAATTTTGTATACGTCCAAACTATCGTGGCATGCAAAATTCACGGTGTTTGAGGTGTTGGTGAATTTAAATAATATTGTTTTAGGAATCAATGTTATTTTAAATTCAAAAGTTTTGACCAAATATTTGACCAAAGATAGATCAACTATTAATTTTATTTGTCATAAAGTTAGGTTGACGCGATAATAAAATTAATGGATAAAATCTCCTCTTTGATTTTGTATACGTCCACACTATCGTGGCATACAAAATTCATGGGGATTTTAAGGAGTTGGTCTTGACCAAATATTTTTGTAATTCTTAGGATTTAAAATGTTTGTCAATCCCCTAGTTCTTATACTATAGAAAAGACTTAGTAGTCCCAATTGTAATGATTGGATATAGGACTTGGACATTAAGGTAGACTGTCTTCTTAGAACTAAGAACAATATAGGTGTATTTAATTAGTTGAAACATGTTTAGTGGTGTTATCTACCAGAACTTGGACTGTAGATATAGATGCTATTAATCATGTCTGTAATTCATTGCAGTGTTCAAGGAAACCCAACAACTAAATGAAATGAAAATAAAAACACCGTCCACATGGGCACTGCTGTAAAAGTGGCAGCTGTTGCAATGGGAGATGTTTATCCTTTGATAAGAATAAAACATGGATTTTTGAGTAATTGTCTTTACGTATCAAGTTTAGAAAGAACTAGTTTTCAGTTTTTAAAGTATTCAAAGAACTTAATATTCTGACTCTTTTAATAATAAAGTTGTTATCAAGAAAAAGAGGAAAGTTATCTGTTCTGGTACGTTGGTTGGCAATTTATAAATTCAATAACTCCCACGATGCAACAAATGGAAATTAGTAGCACATCTTCTAACTTTAAGAGAAAGCAACCTTCGGAAATGAACCAATTATATCTTTGGCATCTATGGCTAGGTTATATTAACTTGAGTATGATTCATTGGTAGCTGATGAACTTTTGGGTTCATTGGTAGTGAAAATCTTTCCAACCTGCGAGTCTTACTTGAAAGGAAAAATAACCGAGAAGCTTTTAAGTATAAGGGGTATGGAGCCAAAGATACATTAGAATTGGTTCATTCTGATTTGTGTGGTCCTATGACTATCCAGACAAGAGGTAGTTTTGAATATTTCATCTATTTTATAGACAACTATTTGAGACACAGATAGATTTACTTGATACACCGTAAGTCTAAGTGCTTTGATTAGTTCAAAGAGTACAAGGCTGATACGGAGAAACGTCAAAGTAAAAGTATCAAGTCACTATGGTAAGATCGTAGTGGTGAGTACCTCTTGGGAGAATTTAGGAGTCACTTATCAAAAGTCGGGACTCAATCCCAACTAACTACACCTGGTACACCCCAAAAGAATGGTGTAGAAAAAGGAATGTATAGGACTCTTATGGAAATGAGTAGATTGATGATGACTTATTTAGAAAATTACCAAATTCGTTTTAAGGATATACACTGGAAACGGAAGTGAACATAGTACCTTCTAAGTCAGAACTCTCTACTCCCATAGAATTGTAGAATGGGCACATATTCGGATTTGGGTGGTCTAACACATGAGAGACACTGATAAGTTGGGCAGGAGTTCACTTGTTTGTGAGTTATCCTAGAAAAATGAAAGGAGATTTATAGTCCTCAAAATCGGAAGGTCATTGTTTGCACCAATGCCCGATTTCAAAAAAGGACTATACAATGAACCACAAGCCCATAAGTAAAATTATTCTTAAAGAAATGACATGTCTAATACCAACTGTACAAGATGTGATATCACAAGAAAACTGCAACACGTAACACAAATGATACACAATTGCAAAAAGTGCCTCGTCGTAGTGGGAGGGTTGTTAGGCAACCTAAAAGATTTATGTTTTGGGAGAGTCTTTGGACTTGATCCCTGGTGGACATAAACCTGATTCCCGAACATATGATGAAGCACTCCAAGATAAAGATACAACATCTTTGCAAAGAGCAATGGAAACAGAATTAGAATATATGTATTCTAACAAAGTCTGGGAGCTTGTAGAATCACCAAATAGTGTAAAAGCTATTAGGTCTACAATAGAAAAGGAAGAACAGACAGGAATGTGTATGCTTTCAAAGCAAGGCTTGTTGAAAAAGTGAAACCTTTTACCGGTAGCCATGCTTAAAGTCTATCTGGATTCCTTTATCTATTGTTGCTCATATGGATTATGAGATTTGGCAAGTGGATATCAAGACAGTTTTCCTTAACGGAAGTCTTGAAGAAAACATCCATATAAAGCAACCAGAAAGGTTCATTACAAAGAGCAAAGAGCATCTTGTGTAAGCTCAATCAGTCTATGGACTGAAGTAAAGCTCCAAAATCTTGGTACATCTAGTTTAATAAAGTAATCCAGACCTATGGATTTATTTGAAAACCGGATGAGTCTTGTGTATATAAGAGGTGTGATGGAAGCGTGGTGGTATTTCTTGTACTATACGTAGATGATATTTTTGGTAGTTGGAAATAATATTAAAATATTGTCGGAAGTAAGGGTATGGTTGTCCAAACAAATTCGATATAAAAGACTTGGGAGAATGCACATATTCTTGGGATCAAAGTAAAAAGGGATCGCAAGAAAAGAATATTTTGCTTATCTCAAAATTCATATATCGATACAATCCTTGCTCATTTTAGCATGCAAGATTCCAAGAAAGGGTTTCTTACCTTTTAGGCATGGAGTGACTTTATCTAAAGAGATGTCTCCAAAGACATCAAAGGAGATAAAGGACATGAAGGTAGTTCCTTATGCTTCGGTTGTGGGAAGCCTAATGTATGCAATGCTGTGTACGAGATTGGATATTTGTTTTGCCATGGGCATGGTTAGAAGATAATCAAAGTAACCCTGGACAAGGACATTGGTCTGCGGTAAAGCATATATTGAAGTACCTTAGAGGCACTAGAGATTATATGCTAGCTTACAAGGAAGATAATTTGTTCCCTGTGGGTTGCATGGATTTTGACATCCAATCAGATAGGGACAATAGTAAGTCAACCTCGGGGTTTTGTGTTTACTTTAGGAGGTGAAGTCATAACTATGGAAGAGTGATAACCATAGGTTCTTTTTCGCACTCCACCATAGAATCTGAGTATATGGCAGCCTCTGAGGTAGCCATAGAAGCTGTATGGCTCAGATACTTCATGATGGACTTAGACATGTTTTCTGGTTTGCCCAAAAATTATTACAATTTATTGGTGCAGTAGCAAACTCGAAGAAACCATAAGTCCATAAGGCAAGTAAACACAATAGAGCGCAAGTACCAGCCAATACGAGAAATCGTATAACGAGGAGAAGTTGTTGTCGCCTAGATTGCATCAGATAATAACCTGTAGATCTTTTCACTAAGGTCCTTAAGGCAAGAGCTTTTGATGGACATGTTGAAGGGATGAGAATCAGATGTATGGTAGCATTTATGACAGCATAGTCTTTTAGTATAAGTGGGAGATTGTTGGAGTGTATACTAAAAGCCTAGCTTTTGTATAAACATTTATAAGAATCACAATGGTCAAATGTCTACATTTATGATAAATGTAGTTGTTTAATTAATTTATATTGTAGATAACATGGTGTGTGGTGTCACACATAGAGGATCATGTTATTAGTACCTTATAAATTATAAATAGTAGCTCACGACCAAGATGGAAAGGAACAAACCATTGGAAGGTCGTAGTGTAATTAGGTATTAGTTTATCTTAACTATATAATTACACTAGTACACTTAGAGTGTATTGAGTAGGACCATTAGAGGTCGTTTCTTTTATACTGACTTTATAAAGGAACAAAGACCTCAGTTATTATGGAAGTGTGTGCTCTTAATCCTAATATAATAACAAGCACATATATTTGATGTTTATTTCTTTAATTTATCAATGGGTGAGATTTAGTTCGATAAATCAATAAGCCCAATAAGTTGGGAAATGATATCACTTATAGTGTGTGTTGTTGATTATAGAAGGAAACTGTGTCTTAGTGATCTAGGTTGATAATGTCCCCAAGAGGAGCTCATAAGAATTGTCATGTTAAACCCTGTAGGTGGACTTAGTCCGACATGACGATAAGGTTGAGTGGTACTACTCTTGGACTAAGATATTAATTAAATGAGTTGTCAGTAACTCACTTAATTAGTGGACATTCGACATCTTAAACATAGGGAGACTAACACACTCATAATAAGAAGGAGCCCAAAATGTAATTTGGGATTGGTGCGGTAGTTCAATAATAGTTCTTTAGTGGAATGAATTATTATTGATGAAATTAAATTATGTGTTCGGGGCGAACACGGGATGCTTAATTTCATCGGGAGACCAAAACCAATTCCTCCTCTCGGTCCCTATCGTAGCCTCTTGTATATAGAGATTTATACCCACCACATACCCACCTTCTTATCCATCCTAATGGGGCCAGCCAAGCTAGCTTGGAACCCAAGCTAGGGTTGGCCAAGACCAAGTGGATGAGCTTAGTTGGTTGTCGTCCAAAGCTTGGGTCCCAAGCTTAGGTGGCCAGCCACTAGAATATTAAAAAGGATTTTTATTAAAATTATTTCTTATGTGGATATCATGGTTTTAAAAGAGAGTTTAAAATTTAAATCTTTCCTTTTAATGCTTTCTACAAAAGATTAAGAAAAAATTTGAAATCTTTCCTTATTTATAGATTGAAAGGAGATTTTATTTTTGAGAAAACTTTCCTTTTAACCATGATCATAATTTAAAAGAGAGTTTAAAAATTAAATATTCTCTTTTATTAGTTTCTACAAAAGATTAAGAAAAGATTTGATATTTTTCCTTATTTGTAAATTGAAAAGAGATTTTAATTTTTAGATATAACTTTCCTTTTTGGAAATTATCTACATGTTTAAAAGATAGATTTAATGTATAAAATTTCCTTTTTACTAACCAATCATGAAGGGATTAAAATTATTGGAGAAATTTTTTATAAATTTCCGGAAACAAATTCAGAAGTTTTAATTCTTGTTTTAATTAAAACTCTCCTTGTTTTGGGGAAATAAGTGGCCGGCCATTGAAATAATGAAAATGAAATGGTTTTTCAATTAAATAAATTTTCTTTTTCATGGCAAAAGCATTAAGGAAGTTTTTATTAAAATTTCCTTATTTGCCAAGACCAAGGATTATAAAAGAGGGGGTAGAGGTGCCTTCATGGCTAACGACTCTATTATTTTTCCTCCTCTCTTTTCTTCCTTGGTGGTGGCTAGCCCTATTATTCTTTCCTTCTTCCTTTTCTTTCTTCTTCATTGGCCGGATCTCGTAATCTTATGGAGCTTGAAGATGGCCGGATTTTAGCATGGAGAAGAAGGAGAGAAAGGAAGTATCCCTTGGAGCTTGGTAGTGGTGGCCGAACCACATCTATTCATGGAATATTTATGGTGGCCAAATCATGCTTGAAGAAGAAGGTGGCTTAGGTGGATTCTCATCTCGGTAGATCGTTGCCAACACAACGTCCGGGATAAGAAGAGGAATACGGTAGAAGATCAAGAGGTCGTTGCATACAAAGGAAGTTATAATTAGTAATTAATTTCCGCATCATACTAGTTGTATTGCTTTTGTATGAATTCCAAACACAAGAGGCATTAGATTCTAGATTTTCAGATTTGTTTCAAAGATGTGTTTCTTTTTATTTTGTTTTCCGAATTTGTGATTCGATTGTTCCTTTTGGTTAACCTAGAGTTATTTAAGGAAATTAAATATTAGCTTTCCTTAAAAGGCTTTGTCTAGGCGGTGGTGGCTGCTCCCATATCCAAGAAGGTCATGTGCCTCGCCATGCAGTCCTGGAAGCTAATTTTGGAAATTAATATTTAATGAAATTAATAACATAGGTGGATTTGAATCAATAGTGTTAAGTTCCGCTTGCGATTCAAATCTAAACCATTAAGAACATATAAGTTAAATTTGGAATCAATGATGTTAAGTTCCGTCTGCGATTCCTAATTTAACTTCTAAATAACATAATAGGTTATTTAAGGAAAGGTTCGACACTTGTACAAAATTTTTTTGTATAGTGGAACCGGTACGTTTTCTTAGGACTAACCAACAAGGATTAGCTAAGTGATTTATGTATAACTTAGCTATAATATGTATCCTGTGATTTGAAGGTCTTTAATTCGAGATGAGCATCTCGATGTGAGATTGTTTAGCAAGATCAACAATTAAAGGCGGATATTTTTTCCTTAGCTTCTTTAGTTCTTTGAAATTAGTGCATGGTTATTTTTATTTGATGGAGTAGGTTGCTTTACCTTAAATCTATCTGTATTATTATCCTGCTTGATACTTATGATTGACCTTTGAGATGATCTATTTATTTCATATGCAGCCTTAAGCTTTGAATATCTATACTTTATTATATATTCATATATAGAGTATGTATGGTAGGATACGTCTTATTGACTGAGTTAACATACTGATTATGCATTTGATAATGAGTTATACATGATTATTATGCATTATAGGAGTTACCTGGTTAATTATCCACTTGCATATTGTATGTGTACATATGTTCAGTGTTTGCTATTAGTGGAACTATGTTGATTGTATCTATGTTGTGTATACACGTGTCTAATATGTATTATTAGAGGAATCATGTCGATAATGTCTATGTTAATGATCTTATGTGTCTAGTATGATATTGGAGGTATCGTGTTGATTATATCTACGTCGTAGGGTGCGTACGTGCATGGTGTTTACGTGTCTGGTGTTGTTACTCATTGTATTTGTTGCTTAGTAGACACCAGGTGTATCTACCCATACCTAAGATATGGGTGCTAGATTGATTATTGTACTGGAGCTATTTATGATGGATTGAGGTATTTCGTTGATGATGACTATTCTGTATTATGATTATTTACATCATGTTCATCATTCATTGCATACTGACGACCATTGTCTCCCTTATGGTGTGAGAGAGTCGTCAGTCATTTATAGCTACCCATTCTGCCACTATAGGAGAGTGGTAGCTAGGAGTGGAGCTAGTCTTGTCGTGCTCACTTGGTTGCTCAGTGTTATACTCTGTCAGCCTTGACCACTCATGAGTAGTGGTATCTGGAGGGTACAGTAGTCAAGGGGCTAGAGATGTGAGTAGTCAGGGACCCTGATGCTATGTAGTTAGATAACTACTTAGCAAACTGTCCGCCTTGGTCGCTCTATAGTAGTTGTACTGAGGCTAGTACAATTGTCATGAACTCAAGGCTCTCGGTCATACATGGGTCATGGTGTCTAGAGGGGTGGTAGGGGTGACCATGTGGAATGCATGCCATTTTTGCATATGATGCGCGGTGCATCTATTGAGATATATTTGCATACATGTCTAATAGATACTAGCTACATGTGATTGTGATATGTTGCACTTGTTTGAGCTATGATTATTGCATATGGTTGCCATGTTGCATATATATCATTTATTATACAAGTATATGTTGTCGGTTATATTGCTCAGGTGTTGTGAGCAGATCTGTTGCTGATCCCCGGTGAGTTTATCGATCATTATACTATATGTGTCGATTCCAAATTGGGTATATACATTTATTATGTCATTTTTGATCTTGACCTTATGTGTTAGATCCAGATTGGGTATGAATGTTTATTATGCTATGGGTGATCATAATCTTATGTGTTAGATCTAGATTGAGTATGTGTATTCACATTGTCAGTTATGTTTAGATGCATTGATTATGTTAGTATGATCATGTTCTTATTTCCCTGATGAGACTGTATACTTTGATATTCGTGTATTTATATAGATCATGCACTATCTTATCTATTACTCGCCGAGTGACCCACACTCACCACCGCATTTCTATCTTGACTTTTTCCTCAAGTAGCAGGTAGTGATTGTAGAGTTGCTTGGAGTATTCTATTTGTTGATCCCTCGTCACATCAGAAGACGTTCTTTATTTCGTTCTTATTTTTTACATGTTTTCTTTATGGTATTGGCATTTTATTGGTGTTTAGCCATGTGGCTTCTTTACCGTTTTTAATATTTTATTGTGTTTAAGCCATGCCGTCACACATTGTACCATTTTAGTTTGTCTGGGCTTTCCTTTTGTTTTTCCACTGCGTTTTTAGTAGAGTCATGTGGGTTGTTTATTATATAACTGTGTAGTTGTGATCATTTTGTTCCAGCCAAATGGGTTGTGTATATAACTGCGTGGTTGTGTATGTTCCATCCGTATGGGCTGATGAATATAGCCTGTGAGTAGCTTGTGGTTGTATTCATGATTCATATTATCATAGTTACATGGGAGATGTTGTCCGTTTGTCGGGCAGGGACTCCTCTGGGGGTGTGACAATTTATTGGTATCAGAGTCACAGGTTTACGAGGCATATTTCCTATGTTTTGATTTTCATGTATTAGTTTTCTTGATGTGACTTTTCGATGTTTTGGGACCAGGCTGCAACATAACATCTCCAAGCTATAGGAGGTATGTTTGTATACTATTATCAGACACTGCTATTGTTACTTGTCCAGTTAGTTGTCTATGATTGATATGACATGTGTTGGTATTCTTCTGTTAGTGCTAGTCTACTTATTTGTATTATGTATTACATGTGTTGAGTCTGTTAGTTAGAGCCCTAGAGCCAATCATTTGATGATTGTATGGACTCATTGTATCATATTCTTGTATATTAATAAAGGCATTTGTTTGGTTATTATACTTATTTGTATTAGTGTCAAATAGACTAAGTATAATAGCGTCCTTGAGTAGAAGGTTCATACCTATATCAATCGATTAGTTGAATCGATAGTGAGATGATATAGGGAACACTACTCTAAATCATTCCTGGTCGAGTATTAACATTCAGGGACAATGTTAATACAATAAGACTAGCATGTAGGTCAGCTCGATGACTTGATCTAACAAGTCATGGATATAGAGATATCAAGCTGACACATGGGTATGCATTAGAGAATGCATACTGAATGACCCGCTATGAGAAAGTATCATGGATCGTTATATGAGTGTCATATACTTTCTCATGTGGCTATTAGTATGACTATTAGTCCTTAGACCTGAAGTCACCATGGATCCCTACATAAGGAGTTATGTACTTTGGTTTCGTCAAACGTCACCCGTAACTGGGTGGACTATAAAGGCGATTACTGGGTATATAACGAATTATGTAGAGGGATGTGAGTGATGTAGATGGGATCTATCCCTCCCATATGACGGGAGCGACATCGGTATTCTTGATAGAGTGAGACCACTAAGTGCATGGCCATGCCCAAATGAGTCAACATTAGATGTTGAGCTCATTTGATCGAGTGAGTCTACTTGGAGTTCAAGATTTAGATTGATTAGAGGATGACACGGTCTATGCCTCATATTGATCAATCTAGATGTCTAGGATAGAAGGACAATGTCACATATTGTGAGGAGTCACAATTAGTAGTCACAAGGTGATGTCGGATCTCGACATTCTTGTAACTTGGGTAGTAATGATGTGTTGCTAGATACCGCTCATTACTTATGCTCCTAAATGGGTTTAGGGCATTACCAACATTACAAGAACCTATAGGGTCACACACTAAGGACAATTAGATGGAGATTTGGTTCATATGATGAACTAAGAGGATTAGATTCATTTGATGAATCATATTGGATTAAGAGTAATCCAAATTGGGCTAATTGAGTTGGACTCAAGTTGATTCATGTATTCAATGAGTCTAATTTAGATTATGACTCATTAAATCAACTTAATTTAATGAATTAGATTCATTATATTAAGTTGGCTTGAATCATATGGTTGGATTAGATCAACCATGAGAGAGATTTGATCAAGTTTGACTTGATTTGAGAGGAAGAGAAAAAGTCATGTTTGACTTGACTTTTTGCCACATCACTAGTGAGTTGGCAAGATGTGGACCAATAGGATTGCTCCACATCATCAATGTGTGCCACCTCATGGAGGTTACAAGCCTCCATAGCATTTAATGTGGCCGGCCCACATTAAATGAGGAGTTACACTTGTTGCCATGTCATTTAGTGAGGTGGCAAGATGTGGACCAATAGTGTTGATCCACATCATCCTAGAGTGCCACCTCATGGGGGTTACAACTCTTTAATGGCTCCACATTAATTGCACTTAATATGGAAATGGGAGTTACACATGTGAAGGTGGCCAGCCACTTGAATGTGTAGAATAATTTTTATTTTAAAAATTATTCCATCATTCATTCCTTCTTCTTCCTCCTAGAGTTCTTCTTGCTCTCTCCCTCTCCTCCTTCCTTGGCCAAACCACATAGGTGCTAGCACACCTTGGTTTTTGGTCACCTCCATCTAGTGTGTCCGTGTGGATACTTCTAGAGAACCGTACGCTTGACGATCTTGAGATCCGGCACCATTTGGACGAGCGGGATTCGCGTGGGGCGCGCATCAAGGGTAATGATCTTAACTTTAGTGTAGATCTAAAGTTTTTACAAACTCGTACAAGAAAAAGGTTTTTCGAAAAATTTTGTTTACGAATCTTTGCACGAGATCCATGGCTTTGGGTGACTCGGGGTTTCCGCGACGCGAAAAAGCGGTTTTCGCGGCCCGAAGAACCCAACAGAGTCAACCACTGATCACGGTCGACCTTACTAGAGATCAGGGATTACAGTCTCAGGGGATTCCTTGTACCATACCACCGGTATGTACTTAGTAGGATTACCTAGAAGGTACATTTGGATAGATGACCTCCACTGATATTAGAGCTACCTGCTTAACACTTACGAGATACAACCATTACTTGATTATACTTAGAGAGTATATTCGGATATATGATTTGTACTGGTGCAGGAAAGATGATGTTAGTTGTGTATCCTTTACGTGACCAGGCACCACGTGAAGGAAGATGTAGAAGATGAATTTTAGAAACAAAATATCTCTTAGTGATTATATTGAGGTGGTTTAAGAGAGTACTTCTCTACCTCCTTTAGTAGTATAACGGTTTATAAGGCGATGACCAGTTGATTTGCCTAACATTGTTCCATGAGGGATCTTGACTCATGGACCGATCGCGAATATCCTCGATGGTACCTAGGGATTTGTGACCTGCAATAATGTGGAGAAGGTAGTGTTAGTTGGTTAACACCTATAAAATTCCATTGTTATTAAGTGGAAATATTAGATGATCTTTGAGGGGCACAACGTTGATTGATAGATATTTCGACTAGCTATTTGGTGATAGTGTTCCTCTATCCTTGTAATCATAGCTCGCCACTAGAGGTTACTGAACCTCAGGAGTAATTGTAGTATGGATGGTTACAAGACAATAGTTAGGCGACTCAACTAACATTTTCTTTATCAAGTAACTCAAGATCTTAATCACATGACTATTTACTCAAGGTCTTAAAGTCTATATCTTAGATCAGAGGGTTCGATCTTTTATCGATATTTGTTGAGGGACATTTACAGACACGATTACGAGAGTTATAGGGATATCCTCTTGATAGATAGATTCCCAGTCAAGAGGATAAGAGACCTTTGGTTTTTAGATTATCATTTCTTTATTATGGATATTAGGGCACCCGATATGATGAGAATTAGTTACAAGGGAGTTATCAAGTTTGATTATTGTTGTGGAGGATTAGAGATTGATGGATATTATGAGATTAGATGTTGTCTTTTGATTATCTAATAGTAGATATTTGACTTGGTGGTCTATTATTTGGTATTTATTGTTGATAATAGTGACATGAGGAGTAGCATGTCTGTGATATTTATGGATTTGGTGATTTGTAATTGGTGATCAGATTATAGATTCGTTGATGATCTTACAGTTGAGAGTGTTTGTTGTATGGATATTATGAATCCTTTGTATTACCATTTAGGCTTACCAGTGCCGTAGATGTTTTCATGGACTTAATGAATCTGATATTCCTAGAGAATTTGGATCAGATTGGTAATTGTCTTCATTGACAATATTGTGATATATTTCGGATCCGAGGTGGTTCACGATCAACAACTTCGCATACTTTTGGAGATGCTTCAACAAGAACACCTTTATGCGAAGCTTAGTAAATGCACATGCTAGGCTATCTTCTGTGGGATTTCTAGGGACATATTGCCTCTAGCAGGGGCATATCAGTGGATCCACAGAAGATAAAGGTTGTTACTAGTTGGAAGAAGCCGAAGTCTGTACAGGAGACTTGCAGTTTCCTTGGTCTGGCTGGATATTACCAGAGATGGGTTAAGGATTTTTCCAGCATTATTCGATCTTTGAATGGACTGTCTAAGAAGGGTGTGGAACTTTCATGGATAGATGCTAACGAGACTAGTTTCAAGGGCTGAAATGAAAAGATGATAACTGCATTGTCTTAGTTTTACCTTATAATGTAGACGGATTTGTACTCTGCATAGAGGTATCGTACTTGGAGTTAGGTGCAGTTCTGATATAGCATGAGCAGAGCAATCTCATGCTATTGACAGAATTCTCGTGCGAGATTCTTTATTTCTGTGAGAAATTGTATATGTTTCCTGAGTCTCATTCTATTCGAGAGGAGTTACTCCAGGAAGCACATCGGTCTAGATTTGTGATATATCCAAGTGTATTTGATGTATAGAGACTTGAAGTATTCCTATTGATAGAATGACATGAATAAAAATATCGTGGATTTTATAGCTCGATGTCTAGTATGTTAGCAAGTGGAAGATGAACATCAGAGACAAGCAGGATTGTTTTAGTAGATACATATACCAAAGTGGGAATGGAAGCATGTTATGATGGACTTTGTTATGGGATTACCCAGGACATAAAGAGGATATGATACGATTTGGGTAATTGTTAATTCGTTGACTAATTTTCTCCTTTTCTATCGATCCGTAGGACAGATTCTTTGGATCGATTAGTTGAGTTATACTGTAGAGAGATTACTAGACCTCATGGCATATCTCTGAGTATTATATTGGATGGAGATCCGTGGTTTACATTATGATTTTGACAGATTTTACATTAGACCATCAGACCATGAGTATAGAGCTCTGTTTTAGTACAGTTTTCTACCCTCAGACAAATGGATAGTCTGAGTGCACCATAAGATGTTTGAGGATCTACTGATAGAATGTGTTATGGATTCCAGAGATTGTTGATTTACCCACAGTTGGATAGGTAGTACTGTGGGAGTAGTAGAAGCAAGGTGAGCTCATAACCCATAGAGTCATCCCTAATGGTTGGAGATTTATTCATGATACTTGGATTGAGTGGTATATGACTATGTTGCTTGGTGGTTATCCTTGGATGAGGATCTCTGAGTTGAGCAATAAATTTAGGGATCAAATTTTTATTAATGGGGGAGAATGTAAAATACAACACCTAAATAATAATTCAATAATAAGTGTTATTGAAGAAATAACTATATTAGATTTTTCAAGAATTTTTAGAAATTTTTTGAGATTTAATTGGATGTCGTATGATATATTTTGAGGGGATAGAACTATTGGGCTTAGAGGAGACCTATTTGGAATACCCTTAAGTGGGAGTTGATTGAGAAATTAACTTAGAGTTCAATTAATTTAAACCTAAGTACAAATTTTATAGCTAGATTTAATACCTTCATCTCCACTGTTTCATTTCGTTGACTCCTTGTTGCCCTCTCTACCCATTTCACCCCGATCGACACCATCAGATCACCAATCCACTATCGCCGACACCCGAGAGCCACCTGATGCCACTGTCGCTTTCCCTCTCTTGGCCATGGGCACTTGGCGTTCGCCGAAACCCGAGCTCCCTTTTTGTACAGTGCCCTAGACCTCTACCGCCGCTCGGTTCGTCGCCACTCCTCTTCTTCGGCTAGATGCGAGCGACCATACGTTCCCATCGAGGAACGATCGCGGCTAGGTCGTGATGCTCACAGCTATGATTTGCTAGCTTCCTCGACGTCGCTACCTCTCTCCGCCACCGATCACCCATCGCCGGCCTTTCGTGTGAAGCCAAGTTGGGAGAGTTGTGGTACCCTAGATCTCTACTACTATCGGCCTATCGACGTCACCGTGACTTTGCTACTTCTCATCCAAACATGGGTTACATGGTTGGTCTCACAGTTCTCATGGCCAGCCTCTCACCCAACGCTTCACCGGAGTTGTCCCGACCACAAGCAAGAGCCACCCGACTTCTGTACATTTCCAACTTTGAATCCAGCCACTATAGCTCCGGTTGTAAGCAACAGCGCGATCAGATTTGGGTGAGTTTTTGGATTTGTGTTGGAATATCCAAATCTAAACCTATGTTTGGTTTTGAGACTTTTGGTGCTTAATCGAATTTCCCCGTTTTCTTAGCTTTGGCTGGCAGTGCTGATCTGACCATCTTTTTGACAGTAAGGAGGTTTTCTGACAGTGGGCTAATTCAGGAAAATGGATTAGGGTAAGTTTGGGAGTAATTCTTGTATAAACTAAATTGAATTTAGTTGTACAATAGTTGAGATTTGTCTTAATTCAATGTAGTGGTGATTTGTTACTAGATGGAATTAAACATGTTTACTTAATCGGAATAGGATTAAGATTAGCTAAGTGATTTATGTATAACTTAGCTATAATATGTATCATGTGTTTTGTAGGACTTTAATTCGAGATGAGCATCTCGATGTGAGATTTTTTAGCACGATCTACAATTAAAGGCAGATATTTCTTCCTTGACTTCTTTAGTTCTTTGAACTTAGTGCATGATTGTTTTTATTTGATGGAGTAGGTTGGTTTACCTTAAATCTATCGGTATTATTATCCTGCTTGATACTTATGCTTGACCTTTGAGATGATCTATTTATTTTATATACAGTCTTAAGATTTGAATATCTATACTCTGTTGTGTATTCACATATAGAGTTTGTATGGTAGGATACGTCTGTTGACTAAGTTAACATGCTGATTATACATTTGATATTGAGTTACACATGATTGGTATGCATTGTAGGAGTTACCTGATTGATTATCCACTTGCATATTGTATGTGTACATATGTTCGCTGTTTACTATTGGTGGAACTATGTTGATTGTATCTATGTTGTGTGTACACATGTCTGATATGTATTATTAGTGGAATCATGTTGATAATGTCTATCTTGATGATCTTATGTGTCTAGTGTGATATTGGAGGTATCGTGTTGATTATACTTACGTTGTAGGATGCGTAGGTGTATGGTATTTACGTGTTTGGTGTTGTTACTCATTGTATTTGTTGTTTAGTATACACCAGTTAGATCTACCCATACCTAAAAATTTAAGTGTTAGATTGATTATTGTACTGGAGGTATTTATGATGGATTAATGTATTGCGTTGATGATGACTATTCTGTATTATGATTATTTACATCATGTTCATCATTCATTGCATACTGACGACCATTGTCTCCCTTATGGTGTGAGAGAGTCGTCAGTCATTTATAGCTGTCCATTCGACCATTGTAGGAGAGTGGTAGCTAGGAGTGGAGCTAGTCTTGTTGTGCTCACTTAGCCGCTCAGTGTTATACTCTGTCAGCCTCGACCACTCATGAGTAGTGGTATCTGGAGGGTACAGTAGTCAGGGGGCTAGAAATATGAGTAGTCAAGGAGCCTGATGCTATGTAGTTAGATAATTACTTAGCAAACTATCTGCCTCGGTCACTTTATAGTGGTTGTACTGGAGGCTAGTACAGTTGTCACGAACCCATGCCTCTCTGCCATACAGGGGTCGTGGTGTCTAGAGGGGTGGCGGGGGTGACCATGTGCCGATTGCACCGACACCTTCTCCTCTCTTCTCTTCTTCTTCGCCGATCATCCTCTCTCGCGTCGCCGCCGATCACCATGGTACCACACTGACCATCGCAAGCCCAACAACTGGTGTAACCCTTTGCCGACCCTCTTTCTCAATCTCACTGTCGTCGTTCCTCTTCCTCCTCCTGATCGACGCCGACACCCACTCCTTCGACCGACTGCCGTTTAGTCTTTTCCCTTCGACCAACTGTCGATGATCCTTCTTCCACCTTTGACACCAGTGGGTCGCTCCTCTTATTTGCGGTCCCTAAGCAGCAACGACTACTGCTATAGCAAGGTCATCGCCCAATTTCTCCACCCTACTCATCTTCAGTCACCGTCGTGAGCTGTGGTGGGCATTACCGGCTAAATGGTATCAAATTCCTTAGCCTAAGCTTTGTTAACCTATCTTAGCTCTGATTAAAAGTTGGAATTAGGTTGTGGATTAAGAATTGGGTCTAATGCTTGAATTTGAATGTGTTGATTGTGATTTAGGTTTATCGATTTGAGAGATTAGCAATTTAACCTAGCTTCGGCTATTGAGTTGCGGAAGCAAATGCCTCCGGTCGTGAGTCAAAAACGATGCAATCAGATTTGGGTAAGTTGTTGAGGTAATTTTGTATATGAACTAGATTTGATTCTATTTGTGGATAGGGTGCCCTAATTCTATTTAGTTGTGATCTGATGCTTGAGTGGATTTAGGTCTGTGATTGATTAGCATGTGAATCGATTGTTATGGAGATGAATGTTTTTGGTTGAATGGAGGATTGATTCATTGCTAGAATTGGGTGAGTTTTGGAGTGATTGTGCTTGAAATAAATCCTAAATGAAGTGGGATAGTTAGAAGTATTTAATCTAATTGATTACGGAATTTGATTAGTTTGTGTTGAGTATATTAATCTATACTTGGTTGATAAACTTGGATTGATTAGTAGATTGGTTGATTTAGAGGAGTACATGGTCGTTATTAGAATCACTAGATTGAAATCGGGACCAGTGATGATTGTTTGAATTTGGATCATTAGGTGGAATTTAAATGTGGTTACCTAATCGAATTAGGATTAGGTTTTTGCGTTTAGCTAATTGTTCTATATGAGATTAGCTAAAACTATATATTATATGATTTGGCAGGACTTTGATTTGAGACGAGCATCTCGACGTGGGATTGCTTAGCATGTTCGACAGATAAAGGCTACCTTTGACTTTTCTCTTTTGATATTGTCATTCTGATATGCGTAATAGGTTATAGCTAGTAGTAATGGTTATGTTTATATTTGCTTGGTATGTCACTACTTGATACCTGTAGTATGTCCATATTGATATTTGTTATGCATTTATGTTTATGCCTCTTGATTCTTGCCATGTGTACCTATGTTCATAAAAGTAGTGACATACAATCATTACTGGTATAGGCCTAGCTACTAGATATACGTGGCATGTGTACCTAGATTTATTATCTGACATGTGTACCTAGATATATTATCTGGCATGTGTACCTAATTTTATTATCTGGCATGTGTACCTAGATTTATTACCTGGCATGTATACCTAGATCTTTGTTATGGACTCGGTTTTCCTTTTGATACATATTGTATGGAGGTTTGATATTTTCAGGAGTTACATTCTTTAGTGTCATGCACCATTTTGCATGATTGCATGCTGAGCGATTGTCGACTCATTTATAGTTGAGCACATCGCGAGTTACATGATCTGCACACACAACCACTCATGGGTTAGTGGTACATTAGGTAGGGTGTGTGCAATTTGCTCTGTCAGGGCTCCACTGGTCCACTCATGGGTAGTGTGACTGCAAAGTGGTAGCGGGCAGGGATCCCTCCTCTTGACTATGACACAGGGCGATGAGAGCTTAGGCTCCCCCACTAAGTTTGGGGTAGGAAGATAGGTGTACTCCGATAGCATCCTATCCACTCGGTCACTCAGGAGTAGTGATGGCAGAGTGCGCAGTTGTCATAGCCCTACCCACTCAGTCTCACCATCTCATGTGAGATGGCTGACTGGCATCAGGGGTGACCATGTCACTTGCATCATATGCATAGATTGCATTTATTACTTGTGATTGCTGCATTTTTTTATATTATATTTTGGTGGTTGCATATGATTGACATGCATACAGGAGACATGATGTATTTAGTCTGATGACCCTACACCTGTTGGTATGGTTCATACCCTTATGTTCGGATAGGAGGTCCTTGTGAGTACAGTTCTTCTGTTGTTCAGTTTTGCATTACCTGTTATTGTTCAGGAGACTGTACTGCATGATTATTACTTATAGTTATATGATTATTACTTATAGTTATATCTTACTATGCATGTCTAATCGATACCCGCTGAGTTCTTGAACTCACTCTGTTGATTTATTCCTATTTCAAGTTGAAGTCGCTTGGATTATCTTATCTACCGGTCCTACATCACATCCAAAGGTTGTTTCCGGTTTCATTTATATTTTATCTGGTTTATTTATTTAGTGGATTTAACATTGTATATTCCAGTTTTGGTTCTGGAGTGTTGCTACATGGTATCGGGTATTGTTTTGTTGTGTTGTGTAAGCCTAGCCAGCTAACAGTCTTTGTTGATTTGGTTTGTATGGGCTTTCTTTCGTTTTGTTTTCTGCTGTGTGTTTTTAGTACAACCGAGTGGGTTGTTTAATATATATAACTGAGTGGTTGTGATATTTTGTTCCAGCCGAGTAGGCTGAGTATATAACTACGTTGTTGTGTATATTCCAGCCGTATGGGCTGATGTATTCTTGTGGATGTATGTATGATTCAGATTATCGCCGGTACAGGGGAGATGTTGCCGGATTTTTGTCTGGCATGGACTCCTCTAGGGCGTGACAGACTATGTGGCATACATGCCATTTTTGTATATGATGCACAATACATCTAATGAGATATATTTGTATACATGTCTAGTAGATACTAGCTGTTGGTTGCTATACGGAATATCATACCGGTTCCCCTGTACAAAAATTTTGTACAACTCCTGAACCTTAACTAATAACCTATTGTGTTCTTTAGAAATTAAATTAGGAATCACAAACGGAACTTAACATTATTGATTCCAAATTTAACTTATTCGTTCTTAGTGGTTTAGACTTGGATCGCAAACGATGCTTAACATTATTGATCCAAATCCACCCATGTTACAAATTCAATTAAATATTAATTTCTAAAATTGGCTTCCAAGACTGCATGGCGAGGTACTAGGCCTTCTTGGGTATGGGATCATCCACCACCGCCTAGACAAAGCCTTTTAAAGAAATTTAATATTTAATTTCCTTATAGTAACCCTAGGTTTAACCAAAAGGAACAATCGAATCACAAATTTGAAAAACAAGAAAAAACACAAACTCAAATCACAAATTCGAAACCTAGAATCATATGCCTCTTGTGTTTGGTAGTTTAAAAACTATACAAAGAAAACTAGTATGATGCGGAATAGAATTACTAGTTATACATTTCTTTGTAAGCAACAACCTCTTGATCTTCTACCATATTCCTCTTCTTATCTCGGACGTTGTGTGGGCAACGATCTACCGAGATGAGAACCACCAAGACAACTTCCTTATTGCAAGTTTCGGCCACCAACCTTCAAGCTTCAAGGGATGCAAGAGCAAAGCCTCCTTTCTCTCCTTCTTCTTCTAGTAAGAACCGGCCACCAACAAGAGCTCCAAGAGAGGGATGCACCGGCCACTAAAGAAGAAGAGAAAGAGAAGAGTATAGGGCTGGCCACACACCAAGGAAGAGAGGAGAAACAATAGAAGATATGTTATAAGGTGAGACACCTCTACCCTCTCTTTTATATTCCTTGATCTTGGCAAATAAGGAAATTTAATTATTATTAAAATTTCCTTATTTTTCTTGCCATTGGTTAATAAGGAAAATTTATTTAAAAATTCCTTTTAATCCTTCTTATGGTTGGCCACATTACATGCTCCAAATAAGGCAAGTTTTAAACACAAAATTAAAACATCCTTATTTGTTTCCGAAAATTTTTAAAATAAAAATTTCTATATTAATTTTCCCTTCATGGTTGGTTATAAAAGGAAATTTTATAAATTAAAATCTCTCTATTAAAACATGTGGATGATTTCCAAAAAGAAAAGTTATCAATAAAATTAAAATCTTCCTCTCAATCTACAAATAAGGAAAGATATCAAATCTTTTCTTAATCTTTTGTAGAAACTATAATAAGAAAGGTTTAATTTTAAAACTCTCATTTAAATCATGAGGATAATTACAAAAAAGAAAGTTTTATAAAAAATTTAAATCTTCCTTTTAACTACAAATAAGGAAAGATATCAAACCTTTCACTTAATCTTTTGTAGAAAACTATAAAAGGACAGATTTAAATTTTAAACTCTCTTTTAACATCATGGCTTCCACATAAGAAAGATTTAAAAAAATAAAATCCCATTTTATTTTTACATAGTCGGCCACACAAAGCTTGGACTCCAAGCTCGGGCTGGCCACCTCTACTTGGCTCTACCTTTTGCTTGGCCGACCCAAGCTTGGACTCCAAGCTTGCTTGGTCAGCCACCTAAGGTTGGGTAAGAAGGTGGGTATAACACTTTATAAATAAGAGACTACGATAGGGACCGAGAGGAGGAATTGGTTTTGGTCTCTGGATGAAATTAAGCTTCCCGTGTTCGCCCCGAACACCCAACTTAATTTCATCAATAATAATTCATACCACTAAAGAATTATTATTGAACTACCGCACCAATCTCAAATTATATTTTGGACTCCTTATTATGAGTGTGTTAATCTTCCTCTATTTAACATGTTGAATGTCCACTAATTAAATGAGTTACTGACAACTCACTTTAATTAATATCTTAGTCCAGGAGTAGTACCACTCAACTTCATTATCATGTCGGACTAAGTCCACCTACAAGGTTTATATAACAATCCTTATAAGCTCCTCTTGGGGACATCATCAACCTAGATTGCTAGGACACAGTTTCCTTCTATAATCAACAATACACACTATAAGTAATATCATTTCCCAACTTATCGGGCCTCTTGATTTATCGAGCTAAATCTCACCCTTTGATATGTCAAAGAAATAAATATTAAATACACGCGCTTGTTACTATATCGGGATTAAGAGCACACATTTCCATAATAACAAAAGTCTTGTTCCTTTATTAAGTCAGTATAAAAATAACTTACCTTAAATGGTCCAGCTCAATACACTTAGAGTGTACTAGTGTAATTTTATAGTTAAGATAAACTAATATCAAATTACACTGCGACTATTCCAATGGTTTGTTCCTTTCCATCTTAGTTGTGAGCTACTGTTTATAATTTATAAGGAATTGATAGCATGATCTTCTGTGTGTGACACCACACACCGTGTTATCTACAATATAAATTAATTGAACAACTACACTTAGCATATAAATGTAGATATTTGACCAATGTAATTCTTTATTTCAAAATAAAATGTTTACAAAAGGCTAGGCTTTTAGTATACACTCTAACAATCTCCCACTTATACTAAAAACTATGCTGTCATAAAAGCTGTCATACATCTAATTCCCATTCCTTCAACATATCGATCGAAAGCTTTCGTCGGAAGGACCTTAGTGAAAGGATCTGCCAGGTTATCCACTGATGCAATCTTGGTGACAACAACTTCTCGCTTTACGTTGTCTCGTATCAGGTGGTACTTGCGCTCTAAGTGTTTACTCGCCTTATGGGCTCATGGTTCCTTCGAGTTTGCTACTACACCGCTATTATCACAATAAATTGTGATGATTTTAGGCAAACCAGGAATCACATCTAAGTCCATTAGAAAGTTCCTGAGCCACACAACTTCTTTGGCTGCCACAGAGGCTGCCACATGCTCAGCTTCCATGGTTGAGTCAGAAACGTATTTCTACTTAACACTCCTCCATGCAATGGCTTGTTAGTTAGAGTCCTAGAGCTAATCATTTGATGATTGTATTATGGACTCATTGTATCATATTCTATATAAATAAAGACATTTGGTTTTTGGTTATTATATTTACTTGTATTGGTACCAAATAAACTAAGTATAATAACGTCCTTGAGTAGAAGGTTCTTACCTATATCAATCGATTGGTTCAATCGATAGTGAGATGATATAGGAAACACTACTCTTAATCATTCCTAGTCGAGTATTAACATTCAGGGATAATGTTAATGCAATAAGACTAGCATGTAGGTCAACTCGATGACTTGATCTCACAAGTCATGGATATAGAGATATCAAGTTGACACATGGGTATACATTAGAGAATGTATACTGAATGACCCGCCATGAGAAAGTATCATGGATCGTTATATGAGTGCCATATACTTTCTCATGTGGCTATTAGTATGACTACTAGTCCTTAGACCTGAAGTCACCATGGTTCCCTACATAAGGAGTTATGTACTTCGGTTTCGTCAAACGTCACCTATAACTGGGTAGACTATAAAGGCGATTACTGGGTATGTAACAAATTATGCGGAGAGATGTGAGTGATGTAGATGGGATCTATCCCTCCTATATAATGGGAGAGACATCGGTATTCTTGATAGAGTGAGACCACAAAGTGCATGGCCATGCCCAAATGAGTCAATATGAGATATTGAGCTCATTTGATTTAGTGAGTCCACTTGGAGTTCAGGATTTAGATTGATCAGAGGATGGCACGGTCTATGCCTCACATTGATCAATCTAGATGTCTAGGATAGAAGGACACTTGTCACATTTTGTGAGGAGTCACAATTAGTAGTCACAAGGTGATGTTGGATCTCAACATTCTTGTAACTTGGGTAGTAATGATGTGTTGCTAGATACCGCTCATTACTTATCCTCCTAAATGGGTTTAGGGAATTTCCAACGTTACAAGAACCTATAGGGTCATACACTAAGGACAATTAGATGGAGATTAGGTTCATATGATGAACCAAGAAGATTAGATTCATTTGATGAATCAAATTGGATTAAGAGTTATCCTAATTGGGCTAATTAAGTTGGACTCAAGTTGATTCATGTGTTCAATGAGTCTAATTTAGATTATGACTCATTGAATCAATTTAATTAAATGAATTAGATTCATTATATTAAATTGGCTTGAATTAAATGGTTGGATTAGATCAACCATGAGAGAGATTAAGTCAAGTTTGACTTGACTTTTTGCCACATCATTAGTGAGTTGGCAAGATGTGGACTAATGATGATGCTCCACATCATCATGGTTACTTAATTGAGATGCCACCTCATGGAGGTTACAATTCTTCACTTTAATGGCTCCACATTAATTGGACTTAATGTAGAAATAGGGGTTACACTTTTTTGAAAGTGACCGGCCACTATTGTGATGGGATGGAATGAATTTTTCATTCAAGGCAATTCACTTCATCCTCTTCCTCAAGCTCTCCCTCTCCCTCTCCTCCTCTACCATTGCCGAGACCCTTTGGAGTGCTAGCACACTCTAAGGCTTTCTCTCCATTGAGTTGTTCGTGTGGATACGTATAGAGAGTTGTCTACGTTGACAACTTCGAGATCCGACACCATTTGGACGAGCGGGAACGCGAAGGGCTTCGCTTTAAAGGTATAACCTTTTTCCCCTGTAGATCTAAGTGTAGATCTAGGTAAACTCGTACTCGTAGTTTTTTGAAAAAAATTTTCTTTGCATGGATCCATTGGCTAGGGAGTTTCGGGGTTTCCGCGACGCGAAAAAGCGATTTTCGCGGCTCGAAAAATCCAACAGTGGTATCAGAGCTACGTGCGAAGACGAATATGAGTTTATTTTGTTTTTATGAAAAATAAACATTCTGTGAATTTCTGTAATTTTAAGTTTTTAATGGTTTTTATGAGTATTTTTCTCGTAGAAACGAAGCACAAGTGTTTTGACACTTGTAGGCTTCAACTACCGAGAAGAATTTTCAAAAACGGCAAAGTTTCACCCCAAAATTTTTGGGGACAGCGGGCTAAGGCACTCTTGGATCACAAAGGAACCCTCGCGATGGTTAGATCGCGGGTAGAGGCGCTGCCCCTGGCCCCGCAAGGGGATTCGTTCCGTGATTGCGCCCGAATACCGCTAAACGGGACCGCCAGAAAATTTTACTCATAAAAATTGTAAAAATTATGAAAAATTACAGAAAATTATGAAAATATATATTTTTGAATTATATATTATTTTTGTGATAGTCATGGCCCAAAAGGACCCAACATGATAGGATTTGTGTTGTAATTTATAATACGGCCTGCGTACCGTCATGTGTTTGTGTGTGCTGTATTTGATACGCGACCTGCGCGTCGTGCCTCCCTTATTTATATTCTGGTTGTAAATTAGATTTAGACTCGAATGTAACTCGAGTTTCAAAATGTAATGTAAATTTTGAAGCGGTGGAAGGTCCACTCAAGACGGAGTTACGAGGAAGGCGCGAGCAACACAAGGTGGTCAAAAGGAAGGCGTTTGAGAAGTTGTTGACCTTAGGTTGACCATCCGATCTTCTCATTGGCTTGAGAAGATCGTAGTCGGGCCATGACATAATCACAAAATTATTTAATTAATTGCTTTTGTGTGTATGTGATGCATGCTAGTTAATTAAGTAATTAATTAGTGCCTAACGATTAGATTAGATCTAAATCGTGCACATGACGCACCCCACGATTAGATTAGATCTATCGAGTATATGATACGCATCATCGATTAGATTAGATCTAAATCACGTCGACTCAAATGCCTACCGTGCCGTGATACCTATCACTACCTCGATCACATGTGTTGTTGAATCTGCCAAAGCAGAGCAACACATATTATCTTGGTAGGGTACGGAGGGACAATCTTGGTCCCGCTTATCAACGCATGGGCGAATACAAACTCAATTAGATTGAGTATTCCTAGTTTACTCAGTTGGATCGAGTACAACTATAAGCATTCTTCCAACGGTTGGAAAGGTAGGAAAAAATCACGTTTATATTAATTCTCGGGCGTATTAGCCAAAGCTAACTCGAGTTTTAATATCAATGCGGATCTTGATCCTATAAACAAGAGTTGCATAGAGATGTAATTGGTAAATCATTACCTACCGATCATACTAAATCTTGGGCGTATTAGCCAAAGCTAACTCAAGGGTTAGTATGATATGGATCTTGTCCCACATGAATTATAGAATTCAGTGGGAGCATCATTTAGTTAAAGGTCTAATTAAATGATTTAAAGAATATGATATTTATTTTCTGCATTTTTCTGTTGTAGATAACCATGACGTCAAATACGAACACTTTCTCTCTGCGATCTCTTCTTGAGAAGGACAAGCTCAACGGAGTAAATTTCCTGGACTGGTACAGGAACTTGAGAATAGTTCTCACCCAAGAACGTAAACTGTACGTTCTAGAGCAGCCCATTCCGGAGGCTCCTCCACCTGCCCTTGCCATGAGTGACCGAGAGATGCTTTCAAGAAGCATCAAGATGATGAATTAGATGTGTCTTGTCTAATGCTCGCGACCATGAACTCTGAGCTTCAGAAGCAACATGAGTTGATGGGCGCTTACGATATGGTTGAACATCTTCGTCAACTGTATCAAGGTCAAGCGAGGCATGAGAGATTTGAGATCTCAAGGGCACTGTTTCAGTGTAAGATGTCAGACGGGGCTCCTGTAGGCCTATATGTACTCAAAATGATTGGGTACATAGAGAACCTACAAAGGTTGGGGTTCCCACTTGGCCAAGAGCTAGCCACTGACCTAATCTTGCAATCCTTGCCGGATAGCTACAGTCAATTCATTCTAAACTACAATATGAACGAGATTGGCAAGCCTTGCTGGTTTGCTTAGCATGTTAAGCTGAGCTAAACCTTAGAAGGCTAAGCCCAACCATTACGATGGTTCGTAAACATAAGGGCAAGGGAAAGTCCCAAGCCAAGGGCAAAGGCAAGGCGAAGCCTAAGCGGGGGTTGCCAGGATGCTACACCGCTTCCACTACGGTCGGTGAGCCGGAAGAGGCGCAAGGTATACTTGGAGGATCTTAAGAAGAAGCAAAGTGAGACTTCCACTTGGTATATATGTTATGAAGTCAATCTATCTATTTCTACATCATGGGTATTTGATCTGGATGTGCTTCTCACATTTGTCTTGATGTGCAGGCTTGAGAAATAGCAGGGCATTGACAAAGGCGAGGTGGACCTACGGTAGGCAATGGAGCACGGGTTCTCATTCTGTAGGGACTTACTTTCTATCTCTGCCCTCTGGGCTTGTACTAGAGTTAGTTGATTGTTGTTATGTACCTGCATTAACTAAGAACATTATATCAGTTTCTTGTTTGGACAAGAAAGGTTTCTCGTTTACAATAAAGAACAAATGTTGTTCCGTCTATTTAAACGATATGTTGTATTGTAGTGCACCTATGATAAACAGACTCTATATTCTAGACCTTGAAAGCCCTATCTATAACATAAATACCAAGAGGTTCAAGTCAAATGACCTGAACCAAACCTATCTCTGGCACTGTCGCTTAGGTCATATAAATGACAAGCGCTTATCCCAGCTCCATAAGGATGGTTTGCTGGACTCATTTGATTTTGAATCTTATGAGACGTGCGAGTCATGCCTACTAGGCAAGATGACCAAGACTCCTTTTAGTGGGCACAGCGAAAGAGTGACTGATTTGTTAGGACTTATACATAGTGATGTATGTGGCCCTTTCAATGTCGCGGCTAGAGGCGGTTATAGGTACTTCATCACATTTACTGATGACTTCAGTAGATATGGTTATGTGTACTTGATGACACATAAGTCTGAATCCTTTGAAAAGTTCAAAGAATTCAAGAATGAAGTACAGAACCAGCTTGGCAAGAGTATTAAGATACTTCGATCAGATCGAGGTGGAGAATACCTTAGCCATGAGTTTCGTGACTATCTAGCTGAGTGTGAGATCCTATCCCAACTCACTCCTCCTGGAACACCATAGTGGAATGGTGTATCCGAACGGAGGAATCATACCCTATTAGATATGGTACGATCTATGTGAGTCACACAGATCTTCCGACATTCCTTTGGGGCTATGCTCTAGACACGACAGCTTTTATACTCAACCGAGTTCCATCTAAGGCCGTGATAAAGACACCATATAGGATATGGACTGGGAGAGATGCCCAGGTGTCTTTCATGAGGATTTGGGGTTATGAGGCTTACGTAAGACGTCAAGTCTCAGATAAATTAGGACCCAAATCCGACAAGTGCTACTTTATAGGATATCCCATGGAAACTAAGGAATATTACTTCTACATTCCCAGTCAGCACAAGATAGTTGTGGCAAAGACTGGAGTCTTTCTAGAAAGGGACTTTGTTTCTAGAAAGACTAGTGGGAGCACGTTCGATCTTGAAGAAGTTCAAGATGCGAACAATTGCATTGAAGCCTCGATGGAAATTGAACTGGAACCACAAAGTGTTGTGGATGATGTTGTTCCACAAGGAGTTGAGGAACAACAACCAGTTCAAGTAGACATACCTCTTCGTAGGTCTGATAGGGTATGTCGTCAGCCTGAGAGATACTCATTTCTCTTGTCTGACCATGATGATGTTGTGCTCATTGAGGATGAGCCTACCACTTATCAGGAAGCTGTGATGAGACCAGATTCTGAGAAATGGCTAGAGGCCATGAGATCCGAGATGGAATCCATGTACACCAACCAAGTATGGACTTTGGTTGATCCACCTGAAGGGGTAAAACCCATTGGATGTAAGTGGGTCTTTAAGAGAAAGACTGATATGGATGGACTTATCTATAAGGGTCGCTTGGTAGCTTTTCAAGCAGATTCATGGTATTGACTTTGATGAAACCTTTTTTCCAGTAGCGATGTTTAAGTCCATTCAGATCATGCTTGCTATTGCAGCTTACCACGATTACTAGATCTGGCAGATGGACGTCAAAATCACGTTTCTGAATGGAAACCTACTCGAGGATGTGTACATGACACAACCTGAGGGTTTTGTAGATCCACAGCATACTAGCAGAGTATGCAAGCTGCATAGGTCCATTTATGGACTAAAGCAAGCTTCTCGGAGCTGGAATCTTCGATTCAATGATGCAATCAAATAGTTTAGTTTCATCAAGAACGAAGATGAACCTTGTGTCTACAAGAAGGTTATAGGGGACATAGTTGTCTTTCTCATATTGTATGTGGATGACATACTTCTCATTGGGAAGGACATCCCTTTGCTACAGTCTGTCAAGACTTGGCTAGGGACTTGTTTCTCAATGAACACTACAAGAAAAACGTCATTCAACAACACTCAAACGACAACGGTTTTATACCAAACCGTTGTCTTTTTACCTTTTAACAACGGTTTTAACCAAAACCGTTGTCTTTTAGCAATTTTTTTGGCCTACGACAACGGTTTTTAAAAACCGTTGTCTATTTATGTTTTTTTAAGACTACGACAACAGTTTTTAAATGCTACAATAATAGTTTTTGAAAACTGTTGTCTATGTGTGCTTTTTTTTGGGATTACGACAACAGTTTTTAAAAGCCGTTGTCTCTTAAGTGATGTTGAATACTGGTGTTTTTTTTCCTTCGCCGTTTTTTCCCCTTCGCCAATTTTTGCCCTGCTTTTTTTCTTTCCCTCTCCCCGAAAGTTTTTTGCCGCCGCATTCCACCCTTTTATCTTCTCAATCCGTCCCTCTTTTCTCTTTTCTCACAATCTCTCGCTCACCGGAGCCGCGCAGGAGCAGCAGCAGTCCACGAGTCCATTAAAGACGCCCTCACCGGCAAGACCTCCGACATGAAATCCACTAACAGTAAGTGTCCTCTACTTCTTCCTCCTGCATCTTCTCGTCGAAAACCCTAGATGCTCCATTGCCTTCCATCCTAGATGGGCCTCAGGTTCGCTTCTACCATATGCGTCGCTGCCGCCTCAACTAAAAGGCCTCTCTATCATGCACTCTTCAACATGCGACTCAGTGATCAAACACAAACCCTAATGAAAACGAACCTGCGATGGAGGAAGAGATCTCTGCTGCTCTTGGACAAACTTCTCTGCGTACTCGCCACTGTCACTGACACCCTTCGCCTCCCCGCCTCCCTCATTTTCAAATCATTTGAGGGGTTTTGTTCCTTACATATTTTTTATGCTTGTTTCTGCCCAAATAGAGTCCTTTTTGTGACCTATTTCTGCGTAAATTTTTAGTCACAAAATCTTCAATTTTTTGACTAATTTCAGGTCGATTCTTAGGGCTTCCAGTCGTGAGATGTTGGTGTTCAAGCTTAGTAGAGTTTTGAATCTACTCATCCCTTTTTCAATGATTTCCAGCATCAATTTGGATTTTTCTGGTGAGTATAGCCTCCTGCTCTATTCCAGCTTTCGGTATATCAAGTTTAAAGATTTTTAAGAGCTCGATTTCAACCTCTAGTGTGAAATTGCAGATGGGTTTCGTGAGGTATATAAGCTGCCAAAATGGGAATTTTACCTACTTCGATTTAAATCTATTCACTGCAATGTTTTAGCTCATGATCAAAGTAAACTTAAAGGATTAATCCAGAGCCTATGGGAACTTTCTGAATTCATTTTATTTAAGGTATTCTTTCCTTTAATGGTCATCCCTTTAGTTTTCTTTGTATCAGTATATTGTTATGTTACATATCTTTTTTTTGTGGGAATACTGAAGCTAGTTACATGATTATCTGTCATAATTGTAAATAAAACAAAATTTTTATGTTTGGGGTGTTTTCTGTTGTCAGTCTTATTATTGGGGTACTTTCTGAATTATTTTTAGAGTTCAACCATGTGGAAGGAAAATGCATTTGGTAAATATATATACAACACGACAGAATATGTTGCAATTATGCTTGTCTACAGAGATTTTCAGTTTATTTGTATTTCTTATATTCTCTGTATTATTATTCCTATATTCTCTGTATCACTTATTTATTTTTTATTTTTTTGCCAAGTTACTTTATAATATTTTATTGTTACTTTTTGTGCAGGGACTTTCCGTTCCCAGATGCAATCAACAGACGAAACCAATGAAGACAAGAAAATATTTTATACTCTATTTCTTACAAAATAGACAAATATTTCTTCACCAATCGGTACAAAGACAACAATTGAAAGTTGTAACTATCTGATTGATAAGTCCTAGGCTATTTGGTTGAGTTCAAGTGATCATTGAAGCATTTTCAATGTTTCATTATATTAATGTTCAAGCTACATAGTAATTTGCATGCCTAGATGTTAAGCCTACCTAGGGCTAGACTGATCTTTGATCTTTAGTTTTTTTATATTTCATTCCTGTATTTTGTAATACCTTTTATGCATAGATCTTGATCTATACAACTTTTTATTGGTATGTTAAAAACATTTTGCTCAATTCATTTTTTTACAATTAGCGTAAATTAAATTCCTTGATGTTTGCAACTATTGTACCCATTTCATAATTGAAGAAATTAATTGTTTTGTTTAAAGCAAATTTTTATTAGATGTTGTCATTTTTCCCTGGTTATTATTCAATTCTTTTTTTTTAATGCATCTATTGTAGTGATGTGGAGATGAACATTATGTTGGAGAGCTCCTTGAATGCAAAGGAGAAAATAATCTCTGAGTTGAATATGGAGCTTCATAACATGGAATCCACATTATTAAAGGGGAGGGAGCAGCATTTGAATGAGATAAAGAAGTTGAATGCACTAATCAATGAAAAGGTTTCAGTTCTTTGTTTATACCTAATTTTTTATACGATAACTGATATGAAGTATAAGTTGCAACATTTTGGCATTTGAGATGACCAACAATTATAGTTCAATTAAAATTTTATCACAATTTCTCGGCACAACAATATGATCTTGGACATGTTTAAAGCTATCACATCCTTTATTAACACAATTAGATTTGATAAAATAGCAATGCTTACAGTTCCTAATCTCTATATCTCTATTTTCTTGCAGGATAGTGCTCTTTTGGAGATAAGAAGAGAACTTCAAGAAAGACCAACCACAAGATTAGTTGATGATCTGCGTAAAAAAGTTAAAATTCTTCAGGTCCATAAAATGCAATTGACCATTGGATTCACCTTCCTAACATTTGTGCACATGCATTCTTCTTTTGGATTCCTTTATACTGTTTGATATTGCATACTCAAGAGCCACGCTTAAACAATTTTGCAATATAACTATACTTTTGAAGATCCACTTAGGTATTTAGCCAGTAGTTGTTTCAGTTCATCTACATTCTTCCTTTCTTTATTCTTAGTAGTTTGTTCCTAATTGATGATGTATTTAGCCATGCTTTGCTCCCAGTGTAATTATTCAGAGAGATAGTTTAACATACTTGTAGTTTGTCCATTGGAGGATTTTTGACGGTACAGTTCAATGCTACAAATTTCACTTATTAAGTGTACATATGGTGTTATTCCATACCAATGCAACAGTGAAATCAAAGGTCCATTTTCAATGCTTTGCTCTCAAGTTGTTTCGGTTAGTAATGATCCTAAAGATAACCTTTTATTCTTACAAGATTGTTCCAGATAGCCTCTGTCACAATATTATTTACAATTTTCCTTTATCATGACTATTTCAGATATATAATTTAACATAATTTCAATTTATTAAGTTAAGTCACAGTCTTACTTGAGTGTACTAACAGGCACAATGCATTCAGCAATACAATTTAGTTGCTCAGGAAATAGTTGAAACAAATGCATTAGCTTGTTCATTGATATAGGATATGGTGAAACAAATGCATTAGTTGAAACAAGCTATCACATCCTTTATTAAACAGGAAAATGCATTTTTATTATTCATAGGCATTTAGTTTAGATCAAGTGACATTTCTTTATCTTCTTCTTACAGGTGGAGTTTGAAGGATTAGGAGAATTAAGAAGCAAGGATGAAGAAGATGAAGGATTAGGAGAATTAAGAAGCAAGGATGAAGAAGATGAAGGCATTTAGTTTATCTTCTTTCTTTATCTACTTGGTCCACTTCGATCCAAGTACGATGCAAACATGGCAAGGATGAAGAAGATGAAGGATTAGGAGAATTAAGAAGCAGTGTTTTGTTACTCTTCTAGTGTTGTACATGGTAAAAGTAGTTCAAATGATCCAACTCTTCAAAACTGGATATCAAGATTAGGATGTTGTGTTACTCTTCTAGGATTAGGATGTTGTGTTGTTCTACCTTCGTTTTAATAGTGTCGTTGTCATTTTGTTGGCTGCTTTTGAAATTTCTTCGGAATGTTGTAAATATTATTTTCGAATGTTAGAAAATTATATGTTAAATTTTATTTACAAATTTAGTATTTTGAATGATTTATAATACTAGAAAATTGTATAATAAATTTTAATATTTTTTTTTATTTTTTATCAAAAAAAGACAACGATTTTTCACTGTTGTCGTAAATAGTTTAAAACTGTTGTTGAAGACCCTGTTATTAAAGTAGACGCTCAAAGACAACGGTGAAAAATTGTTGTCTTTGAAGGAAAAGACAACAGTTTTTCACCGTTGTAAAAACTATTGTCTTTGTCTTCAAAGACAACGGTTAAAAACTGTTGTCTTTGAGTACTCCCTTTAACAACACAGCCTTTAACAACAGTCCGAAAGGGGCTACGACAACGGTGAAAAACCGTTGTTGTAAGGCTTTTTTCTTGTAGTGGAAGGACTTAGGTGAAGCATCCCACATTCTAGGGATACAGATCTATAGAGATAGATATAAGAGATTGCTTGGCCTAAGTCAGAGTACATATATTGACAAGGTACTCCTTCGGTTTTCCATGCAGAACTCCAAGAAGAGATTTCTGCCGATGTCACATGGCGTGAGTCTTTCGAAGACTCAAGGTCCCTCTTCTAGAGAGGAGAGAGACCGCATGGATCAGATCCCTTATGCCTCAGCCATAGGATAGCGGTCAAGAATATTCTTAAGTACTTAAGAAGGACTAAAGAATATTTCTTGATATATGGAGCCAATGATGAGCTAGCTGTAAAGGGTTACAGAGATGCTAGTTTCCAGACCGATTAGGATGATTATAGATCGCAGTCAGGGTTCGTATTTTGCATTAATGGTGGTGTTGTGAGCTGGAAGAGTTCGAAGCAGGACACAGTAGCTGATTCTAGGACAGAGGCCAAGTACATTGCTGCATCAGAGGCAACAAAAGAGGCAGTTTGGATCCGCAAGTTTATCACTGAACTTGGGGTGGTTCCCAGTATCGCTGACCCTATTGAGCTCTATTGTGACAACAATGGAGCTATAGCACAGGCGAAGGAACCTCGCTCACACCAGCGGACCAAACACATACTACGGCGCTTCCATCTCATTCGAGAGATTATCGAGAGAGTAGATGTGAAGATATGCAGAGTACCTACAGAGGCTAACATCGCAGATCCCTTGACCAAGGCTTTGGCACAGAGGAAGCATGATGGTCACACTAGGTCATTGGGGCTTAGAGCCTACACTGATTGGCACTAGTGCTAGTGGGAGATTGTTAGTTAGAGCCCTGGAGCCAATCATTTGATGATTGTATTATGGACTCATTGTATCATATTCTATATAAATAAAGGTATTTGGTTTCTGGTTATTATACTTACTTGTATTGGTGCCAAATAAACTAAGTATAATAACGTCCTTGAGTAGAAGGTTCTTACCTATAGCAATCGATTGGTTGAATCGATAGTGAGATGATATAGGGAACACTACTCTTAATCATTCCTAGTCGAGTATTAACATTCAGGGACAATGTTAATGCAATAAGACTAGCATGTAGGTCAACTCGATGACTTGATCTCACAAGTCATGGATATAGAGATATCAAGTTGACATATGGGTATACATTAGAGAATGTATACTGAATGACCCACCATGAGAAAGTATTATGGATCGTTATATGTGTGTCATATACTTTCTCATGCGGCTATTAGTATGACTACTAGTCCTTAGACCCGAAGTCACCATGGTTCCCTACATAAGGAGTTATGTACTTTGGTTTCGTCAAACGTCACCCGTAATTGGGTGGACTATAAAGGCGATTACTGGGTATGTAACAAATTATGCGGAGGGATGTGAGTAATGTAGATGGGATCTATCCCTCTTATATGACGGGAGAGACATCGGTATTCTTGAAAGAGTGAGACCACGAAGTGCATGGTCATGCCCAAATGAGTCAATATGAGATATTGAGCTCATTTGATTTAGTGAGTCTACTTGGAGTTTAAGATTTAGATTGATCAGAGAATGACACGGTCTATGCCTCACATTGATCAATCTAGATGTCTAGGATAGGACACCTGTCATATTTTGTGAGGAGTCACAATTAGTATTCACAAGGTGATGTTGGATCTCAACATTCTTGTAACTTGGGTAGTAATGATGTGTTGCTAGATACTGCTCATTACTTATGCTCCTAAATGGGTTTAGGGCATTGCCAATGTTACAAGAACCTATAGGGTCACACACTAAGGACAATTAGATGGAGATTAGGTTCATATGATGAACCAAGAAGATTAGATTCATTTGATGAATCAAATTGGATTAAGAGTAATCCTAATTGGGCTAATTGAGTTGGACTCAAGTTGATTCATGTGTTCAATGAGTCTAATTTAGATTATGACTCATTGAATCAATTTAATTAAATGAATTAGATTCATTATATTAAATTGGCTTGAATTAAATGGTTGGATTAGATCAACCATGAGAGAGATTAAGTCAAGTTTGACTTGACTTGAGAGGAAGAGGAAAAGTCATGTTTGACTTGACTTTTTGCCACATCATTAGTGAGTTGGCAAGATGTGGACCAATGATGATGCTCCACAACATCATGGTTACTTAATTGAGATGCCACCTCATGGAGGTTACAATTCTTCACTTTAATGGCTCCACATTAATTGCACTTAATGTGGAAATGGGGGTTACACTTTTTTGAAAGTGGCCGGCCACTATTGTGATGGGATGGAATGAATTTTTCATTCAAGGCAATTCACTTCATCCTCTTCCTCAATCTCTCCCTCTCCCTCTCCTCCTCTACCATTGCCGAGACCCTTTGGAGTGCTAGCACACTCTAAGGCTCTCTCTCCATTGAGTTGTTTGTGTGGATACATATAGAGAGTTGTCTACGTTGACAACTTCGAGATCCGGCACCATTTGGACGAGTGAGAACGTGAAGGGCTTCGCTTCAAAGGTATAACCTTTTTCCCTTGTAGATCTAAGTGTAGATCTAGGTAAACTCGTACTCGTAGTTTTTCGAAAATTTTTTTCTTTGCACGGATCCGTTGGCTAGGGAGTTTCGAGGTTTTCGCGATGCGAAAAAGCGGTTTTCGCGGCCCAAAAAACCCAACATGGCTCCACCTCCTAAAGTAAACACATAGCCTGATGTAGACTTACTATTGTCCCTATCTGATTGGAAGTCAGAATAGGTGTAACCCACAGGGAGCAAATCATCTGCTTGGTAAACCAGCATATAATCTCTAGTCCTTCTCAGGTACTTTAATATACGCTTTACAGTAGTCCAATGTCCTTGTCCAGGGTTACTTTGATATCTGCTAACCATGCCCACGGCAAAACAGATATCTGGTCTCGTGCATAATATTGCATACATTAGGCTTCCGACAGCCGAAACATAAGGAACTGCCTTCATGTCCTCTATCTCCTTTGGTGTCTTCGGAGACATCTCTTTAGATAAAGCTACTCCATATCTAAAAGGTAGAAAACCTTTCTTGGAGTCTTGCATGCTAAAACGAGCAAGGATTGTATCGATATATGAAGCTTGGGATAAGCACAACATTCTTTTCTTGTGATCCCTTATTACTTTGATCCCTAGAATATGTGCACATTCTCCCAAGTACTTCATATCGAATTGCTTGGACAACCATACCCTGACTTCCGACAACACCTTGATATTATTTCCAACTAACAAAATGTCATCTACGTATAGTACAAGAAATACCACCACGTTTCCATCACACTTCTTGTATACACAAGACTCATCCAGACACTGAATAAATTCATATGACTTGATTACTTCATTAAACCGGATGTTCTAAGACCTTGAAACTTGCTTCAGTCCATAAATAGACCATTTTAGCTTGCACACTAGATGCTATTTGCCTTTTTCAATGAACCCCTCTAGTTGCTTCATATGGATGTTCTCTTCAAGACTTCCATTAAGGAAAGCTATCTTGACATCCATTTGCCAAACCTCATAATCCATATAAGTGGCAATAGATAAGAGTATCCGGATAGACTTAAGTATGGTTACCGGCGAAAAAGTTTCCTCATAATCGATTCTCTCTTTTTGAGTGTACCCTTTCGCAACAAGCCTTGCTTTGAAGGTTTCCACCTTCCCATCTGTCCCTCTTTTCCTTTTGTAGATTCACTTACATCCAATAGCTTTTAACCTATTTGATGGTTCTACTAACTCCCAGACTTTGTTAGAATACATAGATTCCATTTCTGAATTCACTACTTTTTGCCAAGATTCTGCATCTATATCTTGGAGTGCTTCGTCATATGTTCGGGGATCAGGTTTATGTTTACCTGGGACCAAGTCCGATGACTCTCCCAAAAACATGAATCTGTCAGGTTGCCTTACAACCCTCCCACTACGACGAGGCATTGTCTGTGGTTGTGTATCATTTGTCATACGTGTTACAGTATCTTGTGATATTTCATCTTGTACTATTGATACTAAGTTAGGCGTTCCCTCTCTTATTTCTTCTAGAATAATTTTACTCATGGGCTTGTGGTCCATTATATAATCTTCCTCTAAAAATCGAGAATTGGTGCTAACAATGATCTTCTGATTTTTAGGATTATAAAACAAACCACCTTTCGTTCCTTTGGGATATCCTACCAATAGATAAACTTCTGTTCGTGATTCCAACTTGTCAGTGTCTCCCTTCAGCACATATGCTGGACTACCCTAAATCCGAATGTGTCTTAGACTAGGCTTACGCCCATTCCACAATATTGTGGGAGTAGAAGGTACTGATTTAGAATATACCAAGTTTAGAATGTGCGCTTCCATTTCCATGGCATATCCCCAAAATGAATTTGGTAATTCTAAATAACTCATCATCGATCTAACCATTTCCATAAGAGTTCTATTCCTTCATTCTACCACACCGTTCTATTAGGGTGTACCAGGTGCAAACAATTGGGATTGAATCCCAGCCTCTGATAAGTAATTCTTAAACTCTCCAAAGAGGTATTTTCCACCACGATCAGACTATAATGTCTTGATACTTTTACCATGACGTTTCTCCATATCAGCCTTATACTCTTTAAACTTATCAAAGCATTCAGACTTGCGGCGCATCAAGTAAATGTACCCATATATCGAATAGTCATATATGAAAGAGACAAAATATTCGAAACCACATCTTGCTTGGATAGACATAGGACCACACAAATCAGAATGAACCAGTTCTAACACATCTTTGGCTCCATACCCCTTGGCCTTAAAAGGTCTCTTGGTCATTTTACCTTCCAAGCACGATTCACAAGTTAGAAAGTTTTCCAACACTAATGAACCCAAGAGTCCATCGGCTATAAGCCTTTGAATCCTACTCAAGTTAATATGACCAAGCCTTAGATGCAAAAGATATGTTTAGTTCATATCCGAAGATTCCTTTCTCTTATTAGAATTAGAAGATGTGTTATTAATTTCTATTTGTTGCTTTGTGGGAGAAATTAGATTTAGAGTATACAAATTGCCTACTAATATACCAGAACAGATAATAACCCTATTCTTCTTGATAACTACTTTGTTATCAAAAGAAATAGAATATCCATCCACAAACAATTTAGAAACTGAAATTAAATTCTTTCTAAAAGTTGGTACATAAAGACAAATTCTCAAAATCAAATTTCTATTTCTATCGAATGATAAGTAGACATCTCCCACTACAACAACCACCACATTCATAGCATTGCCCATATAGACCGTTATCTCTCCCTCATAAAGTCTTCAGGTTTCCTGGAACCTCAGCAATGTATTGCAGACATGATCAGTGGCTCCTGTATCTACACACCAGGTACTGGTAGATAACACCGCTAAGCATCTTTCAACTACTAGAGAATAAGATATACCTTTATTATTTTGATTCCTACGAGGACAGTCTTGTTAGAGTATATACTAAAAGTCTAGCTTTTGTAAACATTTATTTGTTGAAATAAAAGAATGACATTGGTCAATATCTGCATTTATTTGTTAAATGTAATTGTTCAATTAATTTATATAGTAGACAACATGGAGTGTGGTGTCACACTCAGAAGATCATATTGTCGGTTCTCTATAAATTATAAAAAAGTTGTTCATGAATAAAATGGAAAGAACAAACCATCAGAATAGTCATAGTGTAATTAAGTATTAGTTTATCTTGACTAATAAATTACACTGATACACTTTAAGTGTATTGAGTAGGATCATTTAGGTAAGTTCTTTTTGTACTGACTTAATAAAAGAACTAGACCATAGTTATTATGGAAGTGTGTGCTCTTAATCCTAATATAATAACAAGCACATATATTTAATATTTACACTACAAGAAAAAAGCTAAACAACAACGCTTTTTTGGCGTTGTCGTATGTACTTAAAAAGTGATGTTGTAGATGGTGTTGTAGAAAGTCATATCAAAGACAACACTTTAAAAGCGTTGTGGTTGGTCACAAAGACAACGCTTTTTAAGCGTTGTCTTTTCGTTCTTAAAAAGCGTTGTTATAGATGCTGTTGTAAAAATGCACATATCAAAGACAACGCTTTAAAAGCGTTGTGGTTGGTCACAAAGACAACGCTTTTTAAGCGTTGTCTATTCGTTCTTAAAAAGCGTTGTTAAAGATGCTGTTGTAAAAATGCACATATCAAAGACAACGCTTTAAAAGCGTTGTGGTTGGTCTCAAAGACATTGTTTTTAAGCGTTGTCTTTATTACTTAAAACGTTGTCTTTTAAATTTAAAAAATAGTGTTTTTTAATTAAATAGCAAAAATTATAAAAAATACTCAAAATTTACATATAATTGAATATCCACAACCACAATCATTTTTATAATAAGACTATTTAACAAATAAATAAAACTTTATATTATACAAATAAAATGTATACATATTGATCCACAAATTAAATTTGTATCATACAAGTTATCCTTAACTTCATGACAATAATTTTTCAAACACACAAGTTTTACAAAACCTCATTATTGACTAACCGCTGTTGTTGGTGTCCATCGCATGGAATTGCTTCTTTAAGTCCAGCAATCTCTTCTTCTGAAAGGCTTTCAGCTATCACTCTTAGAGCCATCTTCTTCAACTTGTCATCAGCACACCTGGGGTTGTAGGCAATCAAGAAATTTTGTATGAAAACTTTCATACATGTAAATCTCATACTAAATAATATGTCAATGTTATATATACATGTAATTCATACCGTAAGTGTGTTTATATCGTAACTGACAAGTTTTCTTTAGGGCCAACTTCTACTCAAGCTCTTTAAACACTGCATCAAAATAAAAAAATTGGCATTAGTTCTGTGCTAAATGAAAATCATATTTAGAGGAAAAAGCGGGAGTGCTGTAGATGGATATATTAACCAAGCATATTAATGTTTGACCTGTCTTTACAAGTTCTAAGCATATATATTAACCAAGCGGGAGTGCTGTAGACTCCGAACCAAGTAAAAATAAACTGTGTTAGCAATTGTTTTTACTTAACTTATATTCTGCTGCATTTTACTCAATTGTTTTTAAACGAACGTGAAAAAGCAACGAGTGCTATTGACATTAATTTTGAACTAGAATTAATTTTGAACTAGAATTTCTGTAATAGAATCTAACTTAAGTTATACCATGAGATTGACAATTATTTACACAATTGAGCTGAAGCAAGGTAAAAGTTCAACTTGACATGACACATTCACAGTCCCAAAATCGAGGACGACATTCTATTCCCTTCCAACACCCATGCGTCATGGAAATATATATATTAACAAACTGTAGACATTATCCTACTATCAAATTCTCAGAAGTCAGAAGTTGGCAATGGAAATGTGAATGCAGTTCAATTTATGAATAGCTAATGATCAACTAAGTTGATTTTGGTTAGCTTTCCAGCGAGAGCTTGAATAAGAAATCGCATGCAGTTTACAAGATTCTTAGTTCACGAAATTCCATAAAAACGGGTTAATTATAACAACATTAACTACCCATATTAAAAGATATATTGCATCTTTCAAAATAGGTTCACAAGAAACAAATCATCTAAAGAGGTCAATGCATGAAAACAAAATTCAAACAGCACACACCTAAGTTCGCTAACCATTGAACCAAGTGTACAATAAGCAAGTGGATTACATTTGTTATTTCAATTTTTATTCAAAAATACGATAATGATGAATAAGGAGAAATGAATGAAGTGCTGATAAAGATTTACAACTAGGCTTTTTTACCAAAAAAAAACTTTTAATTAAATGGATTTGCCTCGTACAGTAAAAAAAATCTTATTAAAAGGTTTTTCAAAAATAATCTTAACCATGGTAAATTACATTCACAATAACTTTCTAAATAATGAAAGTATGATACCTGATCCTCAAGGAATAATCTTGGCGGAGTACACCATGCACCCCGATGGAATTGATTGAAAGAACTGGTGCTGCTTAGTCCAGTAAAAGAGCTCACTTGGGACATTTGCGGACTTTGCTGCCCACCAACAGCAAGTTGCTCCTGCTCCTGATCTTGCTCCCTCAAAGCAATAATGTAATCATAGGTGCTGATTCCCTGTAAGCGCATCCATGTAGAGTAGCATGAGCTAGTTAAAGTGTCAATTTTCTCCAGAATTGATGAATAAACAACACCATATCGTTCAAATTCTACTATTTGTTTTCCACTATGGAAAATCTATCAGTTAAATAACAAGCTGTAATAGTTCAGTTGGATAATAAGTTTCAGTAATGCTCAGTGTATGGATGAATGCAAAGAATTTGAAAATATAAAAGATATATTCCTTGAAATAGAGATATTTGACCGGATACATAGGTTTGTTTTATATAAATGTAGGAGCTGTGTAACTGGTAGTGTTTGCTGTGTCACAAGTAGAAATATGAAAGTAGTGTACCTTTTTTATTAAAAGAATATGGAAGAAGAAAAGTTGTGCAACTGGAAGAGTAGCAACCATGGCTAATAAAGTGCACACAGCCTGCATTATAGAGACATTATCAAATTAGTATCAGAACCTTGAAAAATCCTCATTATGATGTGTGATTTTCATTCATTTTCTCTTCTGAGTACTCACCACCACAATGATAAAGGGTGCCAAGGAAAAGCTACTACCCAGCTTTGAAACAATTTCAGCAGAAAATCTCCTTCTCTCAACAAAACACAGTATCAGCACAAGCATCCCAACAGCCCACTGCAGAATAAGCTGGCCCAAGGTGCACAAAGCATGGAGACCAATCAATAGTCAATCAGAATGAAAAGGACCTGACATAAAATGCATTCTATGTATCAGGTCCTTCACGTACTAAGAAAATAGTATCTTCTAAGTTGATGCACACAGATGATAAATCTACACTAAGAAAATAGTGTCAATCACTATGATTAATGAATACAACTATTGGAATGGTAGGAAATATTTGTGCTTACCAAGAGAAGAGCAAACACCATGAGGATGAAGAACCTTTTGTAATTTTTTCTTCCTATGCAGTTATTGATCCACTACTAGGAAAGATGAATACTGCATATTACTACAAGATAACAAAACATATAAGGTTGTGAATGGAGAAAACCCTCACCCTGCAATGATGATCAAAGCCATCAACGCATTTGTCACAGACTCTACAATGCTTACTATATTTTAGAACCTGCAATACAAACAGATAGAAATCATTAGAGAAAAACCAAGTTAATATAAAGCACATAAGAACTTTATTTTCTTGAAAAGATTGTGTGGCTCATCGTAAATGAGATCTCTATCACCTTTCTCCCTAATAACCAATATTCTGAATTATCCATCTTTTATGGTTATGCATTTGTCCAAAGGCCATCTGATCAAGCAATCAAAAAAAGTAAATTACTCATCTTACTGTCCTATTCTTTTTAAGACATCCTACCACACCACATGAGAAGCACCCACATTGTTTTGGTTAGCCTAGAAATTTGCAACTTATCACCTCGAATCCCAACGGTGGCATCACTCTGAATTATTGCACAACTTCTCCATCCATAGCAATCCAAACACCAGAACACGAAATGGCGAAGAAATATTACCTTAGTTAAGATGGAAGATTAAAAGTATTGATCAGGAAGAGACCAACAACTTTAGAAGCCTCGAAGTTTTAAATTTTGTCCATGCTGGTTGGCACAGGGAAAAAAAATTCATTCCATCTGCCAACTGGCACACGAAAAAGAACAAAACTACTGGTATGCTCCTATGAACTGCACCACCGCTTGCCGCCTTTAACACCTCATGTGTTCCTCTTTGTCGGTTGAAACCTACTATGTCACCTCATTGCCAATTGAAACCCACTGCATCCCCTCACGAGCAGTCTTCTGAACAGCCACCCACCGGATGAGGCCAATAGCTTTGAATGCCTTAAACACATGGTTTTAGATCTTGTTTGTGTCACTTAACATGGCCAATATATATGCTTGGAGAAGATGACTTGTTTCAGAAGCTTTTTAGATCAAAGATACGAAGTGCATTGTTATAAAACTAGATGCACGAACACTTGCTTATACGGTTCTTGAAATAAAATACATTCGTAACCGTCACTAGCCCAAGCTCAATAAGGAAAATTCACGGTAAATGTGCATAGTATACCTCAGATACTGCAGATGATAGGGAAGGCCAGAAGACAGTTTGACGCAAATATTGAGATTGCCCAAGCCAATCCATGGTACTAATCCTGACAGCTCCTCCAAATCGCACTGACTTGATTGTGTCCACCCATCCTTGTTCATCAGCTTGGAACCTTTGAAATGAAAGCTGCATTGGGTACATGGAAAAAACAACAAAAAGGGAGGATAAATGATAGCCACCAACCTAATTGTTCACAAATATCTGTATAAGTTATTAAGGGTGTTCATAGAAGTTGATCCTTTAGCCGTGTCTGTTAGATGGTCAAATCTAGGCGCCAACTCAAAAATGTTGGCGTCCAAGTGTTAGTGTTCAACTACTTCTGATTTTCTTCATCTTTGAATTGTTAAATACATAGGGTATTTATAGGAATACTCAAGATGTATCTAAATAAATACATGAACCAATATTAAATGACATACATTCATCATCCGAAGAGTCATTCATGAATCCTCCAATATTCATGCTCCAGATGACCATACATTAGATTATAAGTCCAATTAATTTGATTGCAAGGTTGTAAACAGTCCTTGAGGGCTATTGATAGTGATTCCAGTACGTACTGGAAAATAATGGAACAAACCTATGAAACAGCTATCAAGGGATTCACTTCAACTTTCCTAAACCAAAGAAGAAACAGATGGATTACAAAAGAAAACAATTTGCACCATCAAACTGAAACTTATAATAAGCCTTAATAAATTAATGAAAAAAGAATTGTTTAGAAGTTCACTGAGAAACATATGAAAATACAACAAATGCAACTGCAAAAAAAAAAAAAAACTAGTATCCAATTAACTTTTTTTTATACTTTCAGATCAAAAGGTCAAATTTATATACTTTGGTTCATGTTCAAGCAAGAGGATAACAATCTCATCGACAGTTAGTATTTCCTTTTAATATAGAACACTAAAAAGAAGGAATATCAATGATGAAACAAACCTGAAAATGCGAGCTACTGAGGCAGCGAGCAATCTGCTTGAACAAGGTAATCATGCAGCATTGGAACTCTGTCGTGAGCATCAAAGACCAAATATTACCAAATATTAAGATCACTGACAAACCAAATAATACCTTATTTTTAACAGCTATCTAGAGGATCTGGCTTTTTGACTTGAAGCTGGTTCAAAGAAGACAAATCAAATATACAAATACTAAGATGAAAGCATAATGAAGTAGTTAACTTTTTCTACTTTACCTGATTATAAGATCTACAGCTTCTTGCTCAGTATTTTGCTGCACGAGTAATTATTAGAAAAACAAACCCAATAGTGGAACAAAAGCTAGATAAAGAAACTAGATAATTTACACGGACAGAACTTTACAGAATAACATATAATACAGTGCTTTGTACTTGCATATTAATCCAGAAAACATCCTTTCACCTAAGTGACAATTTTTCCAAAACATCATCATTCACAAAGCATCATCATTCACTAAAAATTTTCACAAGTTTTTAAACTTCAGTGACAACTTTTCTTTGGGGTCAACTTGTAACGACCCACCTTCTACTACTAGGCTGTAAGGCGAATCGCTACAATACTGCTAAGCTATACTGCGCGGAAAGCTGGGCTAATTAAAATTTTTTGCTAACTAATTGATTCTTATAAACTAATCGCCTTACAGACCGATCCATCGACACGGTACACAAGACCGGATCGGTCTCGTCCGATCCCAAGCTTCATTGCTTTTCGGGATCGGTCTACGATCGATCCAGAGTGCCTGATCGGAGACCGACTTTCGTGCTATCGGCTCGGCCGGTTGACCGATCCTTAAACCCGCGTAACTGGGTTCGCCATCGCGGGGATCGGTCGATCCAGCGAGGCCGATCGGTCGGCATCGATCCAGTATAGATCGGCCGACCGATCCGTGTACCAAAATCTCTTCGAGGTTATCAGATCGGATCGGTCGGTGACCGATCCGTGAGGATACGATGTTATCAGATTCATCGATCGGCCTACCGACCGATCCAGGAGCATCTGATCGGTCCGGAGACCGATCAGATTTCGAACTCGGTGTGCCAAAATACAATCCAACAACTACCTACTGCATAATAAACTATTCTAATAACAGGTAGTGGCAATTCTAAACTGGTTCATGGCATTTCACTCACTAAAACACATTTTAACAACTTAACGTGCATGAAAACGACAGTATCAAACTAATAAACTGAAAGTGCTGAAAGTAAATGCTAAAGAGTTCTAATGTATAAATGAAGCTCGTTAGATCCCTAAGATCTTTCATTCCAGTTCATCACATTGCCCTCCAGCCTCCGCTAGTCCATCTTTCCTTTACCCTTATCTGCAGTATAAGGAAAATAGAATCAGTAAGCTTAAAGCTTAGTAAGAAACCATCTACCTCACAAAACATGCAACGATGCAATCATGGATTTAAATCATGCTATTTGAAAACATGCACTGAAAAGCTAAACCATGGCATACTGAAATCTAATGGCATAACATATAAGCATGGCATATACACTGGAATCATGGCATAGCAAGTAATAACACTAAGCTAATCATAAGTTAAGCTAACTGGAACTAAAGCTGTAACTGAAACAAACTCCACTAGCATATCTGATTTTGAGTTTGAAACTAATACATAATAAGTGAAAATAATAAACATGCTGTAGGGCCCGGCAACTGTTGTGCGCGCATCCCTAACTAGACCCGGGTTTGCAAGTCCCGAATTTAGTAGGGTTAACTAGGTTATCTAAACCTAGGGACTAGGAGCCCAACCCAATGGATATCTAATCCAGTACAGTGCCACTGAAAGTAAAATACTGAATAGCTAATGCTGTTTTGCTGAAACTAGGTTATCTGAACCTAGGACTAGGTTATCTGAACCTAGAGGCGACTATGGGAGCCCACCCATTGGATATCTAATCCATATAAGCTGAAATAACTATTTTACTGGTTTAAATGCTTCTAATGCATTTATCTAAGCTGTTAAAATGCCTAAGTTGCATTTTAGCTGATCTAATCATTTTATCGAACACTTGGTGTGCCTAAACCCTCCTCTCCATTAGGGAATCGCTTCTAGGCACCCAACAGCGTCTATGATCCCCAACTGAAGGAGAATAGACGTATTCGGCCCATCTAAAAGCGCTAAACTAATCCCTAATTGGCGAAGAGAGCTAAATACACCCTAGGTATCGATAAAAATCTGCATACATCCTAACTAGAGCATAAAAACTCAAGCGGAAACTATTATACTGCAGGTGAGGGGTTTCTTACCTTCTAATCGTAATTTCTTACGATTCTATTCGCTAGAACTCCGGTGGAGGTGGTCCTCTCGACGATCCGCTCACGTCTTCGCGTTCCTCTCGCGGAGGAGAGCCTCTTTCGTGTAGGAGTCATCGCCGGAAGATGGCCCTAGGGACCTTGGGGCTTGGTGTGCCGTGCGTGAGGGAGAGGAGAGGGTGGCGTCGGCGTTGAGGGTTTGGAGAGGGAGAAGGTTGCCGAACCAAGCAAAAATAAACCAAACCCACTTAAACCTTCTATTTATATTAAGTGGTTAATTCGGCTAAACCCAACTTAAATATAATCGTTCCCCTCCTCTTTCAGCACAGCCCTGCTGGGTCAACTGGTTATGACATTGTCCCTCTAAATCATAGGTCTCGGGTTCAATCCCCGCCTAGGCCGTTTTACGCTTATATTTCTTTTTGCTACTTCCGCTACTCGGAAAATTCCGGAAAAATATCTAAAAATTCCAGAAAAATCCTAGAATATTTCTAAAATAAATTTGGGAATTTTTTCGGCTTTACAATCCCCATACCTTATAAAAGTTCGCCCGAACTTAAAACACCGGTACTGCCTCTCATGGGCCTCGCCTCCCAAGTCGCCCGTCATTGTAGATTTTGCCACCGACTTTAACTAATGGTACTTCCTTGTTCCGTAATTTCTGCTCGGTCTATTATCCGAATAGGCCGATGTCATAGCTAAGATCATCACGGACTGTACTAACTGGGGCTCAATCACCGGTGGCGTCGAATATGCTTCTTCAGCATGGAGACATGGAATACGTTGTGGACCGCTGACATCTCCCGAGGTAGCTCTAGCTCATATGCTACCTTGCCCACTCTCTTCGTGATAAGGTATGGTCCCACATATCTGGGAGCTAGCTTGCCCTTCTTCCCGAAACGCATGACTCCCTTCATGGGAGCTACTCTGAGGAAAACTGTATCCCCAACTGAGAACTCTAGGGGTCTGCGTCGTGTATCAGCATAGCTCTTCTGACGGCTCTGTGCTGTCTCTATCCTCTGGCGAATCTGCTGTATGGCTGCTGTGGTAGCTGCTACTAGATCTGTCTGAAGTTCTAGTTCCTTCTGTTCACCACTCTCATACCAGCAGATTGGTGATCTGCACCTCCGCCCATAGAGTGCCTCATAAGGTGCCATGCCGATAGTGGCCTGATAACTGTTGTTGTATGCAAATTCTGCTAGACTCAGATATTTGCACCAACTTCCCTTGAAATCTAGGGCACAAGCTCGGAGCATATCTTCGAGTACCTGATTTACTCGCTCCGTCTGACCATCTGTCTGAGGATGGAAAGCTGTGCTGAATTTTAACTGGGTGCCCATAGCTGACTGAACACACTTCCAGAAGTGTGATGTAAATCTGCTGTCTCTGTCTGAAATGATGGTTCGTGGGACTCCATGTAGTCTGACGATCTCCTGGAGATACAACTGAGCTAGCTTCTCCATGGAGTAGGATATCTTGATAGCTAGAAAGTGGGCTGATTTAGTCAACCTGTCAACTATTACCCAGATGGCATCAAAACCATTTGTGGTTCTGGGTAGCCCCACTATGAAGTCCATCGAGATATCCTCCCACTTCCATTCTGGAATCTGTATAGGCTGCAGAACTCCTCCTGGTCGCTGATGTTCTGCCTTGACCCTCTGACAGGTGAGGCAGATGCTAACATATCTGGCGATGTCTCGCTTCATCCCGGGCCACCAAAAACGCTTCTTCAGGTCTTGATACATTTTGGTGGAGCCTGGATGCATCGCATAGGGAGTCCTGTGAGCCTCATCTAAAATCTGTCTCCGTAGCTCCTCCCGATCTGGAACACAGAGTCTGTCGCCAAAATACAACACCCCGCTGTCGGACACTCTGAATTCTCCACTTTCTGATTCTGCTAGCCCTTGCTTGATTTTCTGAATTTCAGGATCCTGATCCTGAGCTGACTGAATATCACCAAGCAAGGTAGACTCTAAGGTCATAGTAGAGAGCTGTCCCACGATGAGCTCGAGACCGAAATCCACGATCTCCTTCTGTAGGGGCGGCGACATGGCTGTAAGAGACAATAAGGTAGCACTGGATTTCCTGCTAAGTGCATCTGCTACCTTATTGGCTTTCCCTGGATGGTAGAGGATGTCTATATCGTAGTCCTTGACCAGCTCAAGCCATCTGCGCTGTCGCATATTCAGATCCTTCTGAGTGAAGAAGTACTTCAGACTCTGATGATCTGTGTACACTCTGCACTGAGCTCCATATAAGTAATGTCTCCAAATTTTGAGAGCGAACACTACTGCTGCAAGCTCAAGGTCATGAGTAGGGTAATTCTTCTCATAATCCTTGAGTTGTCTGGAGGCATAGGCAATCACCTTGCCGTTTTGCATCAGTACTGCTCCTAGTCCCAACTTAGAGGCATCACTATAGATGTCAAAGCTGCTGGTGTCGTCTGGTAGAGCCAAAATAGGAGCACCGGTCAATCTCCTTTTAGCTCGTGTCGCTCACCCTCCGTCCACCGGAATTTCCGCTCTTTTCCGTAAGAGCCGCTGGGAGGCTACCGGAGAAATCCTCTACAAACTTCCCGTAATATCCTCGCTAATCCCGTAAAGCTCCCGATTTCACGGGCGCTTCTACCGCTTCCATTTATCGCTTCTATCTTGCTGGATCCACCATAATACCATCCTTGAGATGATGTGACCCGTAAAGGACACCGATCTAGCCAAAATTGTGATTTCGTGAACTTGGCGTAAGTCGGTTCTCATCAAGTGTCCGCAATACTAGTTTCGTGTGCTCGCATGTTCTTCCCGAAGTTCGAGTAGATAAGAATGTCATCGATAAACACAATAACAAACTTATCTAAATACTCCCTGAATACTCTGCTCATGAGATCCATGAATGTAGCTGGAGCATTGGTCACGCCTAAAGGGCATGACCACGAACTCGTAGTGTCCGTATCCGGTTCTGAATGCCGCCTTTGGTATATCCCCTTCTTTAACCTTTACTTGATGATAACCTGATCTGAGATCTACCTTAGAGAACACCGATGCCCCTTCACCTGATCGAATAGGTCATCTATTCCGGAGAGGATACCTGCTTTTGATTGTGACCTGGTTCAAGGCACGGTAGTCTATGCATAGACGCATGCTTCCATCCTTCTTCTTCACGAACAACACAGCGCCCCCATGGTGAGTGACTCAGGTATGAAACCCTTGTCAAGCCTCAGATTTGCTCCTCAAGTTCCTTCAGCTCACTGAGCCATGCATGGTGCCTTGAAATTGGATTTGTGCGAATAAGCTCTATCTCAAATTCAATCTCCCCGTCTGGTGCTAAGCCTGTAGCTCAGGGAAGACTGCTGGGTAGTCACAAACGACTCGGACCGCTAGTCGCTGGTCCTCGCCCGACCGGTGCCGACTACGTGCTAGGAATCCTGCATCCTAATCCAAGAACTTCGTGCCTTCATAGAGAGAAACCTCTTGGCCTTTCTCCTTGGTTCCCCGACGAATTCGAACTGTGCTTCCGCTTCAGGTTGGAACGTGACTTTCTGTTTACGGCACTCGATAGAGGCACCGTATTTGACCAAAACGTCCATTCCGAAGATAATGTCATAGTCGGTCATTTCTAGCACTATCAGATCGCAAAAGAGCTCCCTGTCTGCATAATGACCCACCGCTCGAGCTGGCGTGGACGCCATGATCTCTCCTGAAGGTAGCGCCAAAAACCGACCACCGAGTATCTCTGGAGGTACCTCTAATTTTTCGGAGAACATCCTGCTATATATGAATGGGTTGCCCCAAGATCAAATAGAACAGAGCACTATCGAAAATGCTAATCTGACTGTGACAACCGCCGAGGCATTGGCTACGCCCTCTCCGGTGAGTGCGTAGATCGTCATAGCTGGAGGGGCTTCTAATCTGCCCTGGCCGATAAGTGGACCTTCTAGAGCGGCTCATCCGATGTAATCGAGCCGGCCGGCTCGCATACGGAGGAAGATCGGTCTTGCTCGCACCGCTGGCCATGCCCTTCTTGTCCACATTCAGCATCCTCGTGTGCCCTCGCGACAAACCCCTGGTGGAATTTCCTGACACACTTTGATAACCGGGTCGCTAGATGGTCCTCCTTTGAGTCACTCCCGATTTGGCCTGGAGTTCCCTTCCAGCTGAGCCGTGGCCCCGCTGCTTCGAGTGTGAGAGCCTTGGCCTTGACTCGAGGAGACTTGCTTCGCTGTTTCATGCTGCTCGTAATGCTCGTGGTCAAGGCACCGCCACTAGCTCCTCCGTGGTCTGTGGCCTATGAATGCCACCACCACGCTCACCGCGATCTCGGCCTCGATCTTGAGCATCAACCGACTCGCCTTCTCCGGCCGACTAACTCGACATAGACGAGCCAACTGTTGAATTTCTTCACCTTCCTCCACCGAAAGGTTGCCGACGAAACTCCGTGAACTCGTCAGAGTGGCGGTTTGTAACCCGCATGTGAAAGAACTCCTCAAAGAATTCCTTCTCAAGTCCCCATGACATCCGATTCACCGGGCGCTTGCTCGATTCTTTCCCACCACATCTCCTGTCAGGCAGAAGGAGGCACACTTCACCTTCTCGTGTTCCGGCCATCCAAGCTCCATCGTGTTTCCAGTGTTTTGAACCATGCTTGTGCATCCCATGGTTCACTAGTGCCCGAGAAGTTCTCCGCTTGACTCACGCCATCGATCGATAGGCTTCCTTCCTGGCTCACTGCCCGCAGGCCGAGCCGGTGGAACCTCTAAACCACCGAGTCAGTTTGGCTCCGGGTGACTGTGGGGTGTTCTCACGATTAGCCTTTAAGGTGGCTATTTCGTCGCTCGCCTATCTCGTCAGAATCGAGCCACTAATGTCAGAAGATCCGGAGGAGGCACCGAATCGCCGCCTTGGGCTCACCGCTAGTGCCTTTTGTCGGCGCCCTGCCATTTCTAATGACATAGAGAACATATGTATAACTAATACTATCACAGTTATAAAATTTCTGATATCATGATTAAACTACCATGTACTAACAAGCACAAGCATATAACATGAACTGTAATTATAAGCAAGAAACATATAACATGAACTGTAGCTATAAACAAGAACATTAAGGAGAGTAGAGGTATTCTTACTTGGAAGTTGCAGTACAATGCTGATGTGTGTAGGAAGTATGGAACATCGCTCGATACCACTGTAACGACCCACCTTCTACTACTAGGTCAGAAGGCTAATCGCCAATATCGCTAAGCTATATCGCGCGAAAGTCGGGCTAATTAAAATTTTTGCTAACTAATTGATTCTTATAAACTAATCGCCTTACTGCATCGATCTATCGACATCGTACGGTCACAAGACCGGATCGGTTCTGTCCGATCCCAAGCTTCATTGCTTTCGGATCGGACGCATCGATCCAGAGTGCTCGACGGCCGCAGACCGATCGCTGGCTTTCGTGCTAACCGGATCGGCCGGTGACCGATCCTTAAACCCGTAACCGGGTTCGCCATCGTCGGTCGGATCGGCAGATCGCGCCGGACCGATCCAGTATAGCCGATCGGCCGACCGATCCGTACCAAAATCTCTTCGAGGCTATCAGATCGGCCGGCCGATCGATCCGTGAGGATACAAGATGTTATCAGATTCACCGATCGGCCTACCGACCGATCCAGGAGCACGTTGATCGGTCGATCAGTGTCCGATTTCGCCGGGAACTCTGATTTCAGGACTCCGGTGTGCCAAAATACAATCCAACAACTACCTACTGCATAATAAACTATTCTAATAACAGGTAGTGGCAATTCTAAACTGGTTCATGGCATTTCACTCACTAAAACACATTTTAACAACTTAACGTGCATGAAAACGACAGTATCAAACTAATAAACTGAAAGTGCTGAAAGTAAATGCTAAAGAGTTCTAATGTATAAATGAAGCTCGTTAGATCCCTAAGATCTTTCATTCCAGTTCCGCCACACACACCATCTTCGCATTGCCCTCCATCCTCCGCTAGTCCATCTTTCCTTTACCCTTATCTGCAGATAAGGAAAATAGAATCTGTAAGCTTAAAGCTTAGTAAGAAACCATCTACCTCACAAAACATGCAACGATGCAATCATGGATTTAAATCATGCTATTTGAAAACATGCACTGAAAAGCTAAACCATGGCATCCTGAAATCTAATGGCATAACATATAAGCATGGCATATACACTGGAATCATGGCATAGCAAGTAATAACACTAAGCTAATCATAAGTTAAGCTAACTGGAACTAAAGCTGTAACTGAAACAAACTCCACTAGCATATCTGATTTTGAGTTTGAAACTAATACATAATAAGTGAAAATAATAAACATGCTGTAGGGCCCGGCAACCGTACTTTGCTGTGCGCGCATCCCTAACTAGACCCGGGTTTGCAAGTCCCGAATTTAGTAGGGTTAACTAGGTTATCTAAACCTAGGGACGACTGTGGGAGCCCAACCCAATGGATATCTAATCCAGTACAGTGCCAACTGAAAGTAAAATACTGAATAGCTAATCTGTTTTGCTGAAACTAGGTTATCTGAACCTAGGACTAGGTTATCTGAACCTAGAGGCGACTATGGGAGCCCACCCATTGGATATCTAATCCATATAAGCTGAAATAACTATTTTACTGGTTTAAATGCTTCTAATGCATTTATCTAAGCTGTTAAAATGCCTAAGTTGCATTTTAGCTGATCTAATCATTTTATCGAACACTTGGTGTGCCTAAACCCTCCTCTCCATTAGGGAATCGCTTCTAGGCACCCAACAGCGTCTATGATCCCCAACTGAAGGAGAATAGACGTATTCGGCCCATCTAAAAGCGCTAAACTAATCCCTAATTGGCGAAGAGAGCTAAATACGCCCTAGGTATCGATAAAAATCTGCATACATCCTAACTAGAGCATAAAAACTCAAGCGGAAACTATTATACTGCAGGTGAGGGGTTTCTTACCTTCTAATCGTAATTTCTTACGATTCTATTCGCTAGAACTCCGGTGGAGGTGGTCCTCTCGACGATCCGCTCACGTCTTCGCGTTCCTCTCGCGGAGGAGAGCCTCTTTCGTGTAGGAGTCATCGCCGGAAGATGGCCCTAGGGACCTTGGGGCTTGGTGTGCCGTGCGTGAGGGAGAGGAGAGGGTGGCGTCGGCGTTGAGGGTTTGGAGAGGGAGAAGGTTGTCGAACCAAGCAAAAATAAACCAAACCCACTTAAACCTTCTATTTATATTAAGTGGTTAATTCGGCTAAACCCAACTTAAATATAATCGTTCCCCTCCTCTTTCAGCACAGCCCTGCTGGGTCAACTGGTTATGACATTGTCCCTCTAAATCATAGGTCTCGGGTTCAATCCCCGCCTAGGCCGTTTTACGCTTATATTTCTTTTTGCTACTTCCGCTACTCGGAAAATTCCGGAAAAATATCTAAAAATTCCAGAAAAATCCTAGAATATTTCTAAAATAAATTTGGGAATTTTTTTCGGGCTTTACACAACTGCTCAAGGTCGATCTGGTAACTATGCACTGCATCAAAAAAATTGGCATTAACTATGATTCCACCAAAAAAAACCACCATTCCATGAACTTAAATCTAAATAGAATTATGGCAACTATCATTCCATACCTATTCATAAATATGATCTTGTATGCACTCCGCCAACTCGGACCGAACCTCATCAATTTGTTCACGAGAGTACCCTATTTTTGTGAACTGTGAGCATACACAATTTATGTTAATGGAAAAAATAATCAACACTGATCACTTTGCAATTTTAAATAGTTTATGTCAAATAATTTGAGATAAGCTAAATAATGTTACTATTGATTGCAGCGAATCTCTCTCAATAGTCTCAACTTCTTCAATAATTTCTCTCATAAATCGCATCACAAAAAAACCACATTGTTTCGCATCCGGTTGTTGAGGAGTCTATATATAGTAATTAGAGTCAAATTGTTAATGAAAATTATACACATTACAATATATGTTAAACAAAAGTACACATACCTTAACTACTTCCCACTTAACATTTTTCCTACCTTTCCTTCCCTTGGTTGAATTAAACAATTTTAAGGCCCTTCATACGTTAAGAATATTTGTTAAATAAGATTTTTATTATAATAAATATTTACTAAAAGAAATCTGAACTCACATTTCCATTACGTATTTTGAATCATCATCGCGAATGCGGCAACTTAGGGAATCCAGCAGGTAAATAGCATCCTTGTAAGGTTCAATAACACTAAGATTCCAATGGAAACTAGGCAAATACATAGGATTAGATCATAAAATTGAATAAATTATCGAAAGGAAGCAATTGAAAGTGATGTTTTACTTCTTGCTTACCCGACATTACATGGCACTAACACTAGTTGATCTGTTGATGCACTTGTCAGCTTATCTGCTAAAAGAGTTGCCCTTTGATTCAGGGTTTCAAGCTTAACTGATTTGTCTTGTGCCGTTTTTGCCAGATATGGGAGTTTGTGAGGATTCATAAATCTGAATTTCTTTGTCTTGGTATCTTTCACCATCTTTTTATACAGACACCTATCATTGCAAAGAAAAAAATATTTAGATACTAAATAATAAAATTTAGATACAAAACACTCATAATAAGTTGGAAAAAATAATGATCACTCATAACACTAAGTTATGGCTGATGATAGTAACATCCATACATGAGAACTTACTATGAATAGTCTTGCATATTAAACATACCAGAAATGTATACATGCAAATTCTTTTATTTCTTGAGGACAAGCACATTTAAGATACTTAAAAATATACAAGAAAAAAGATATGAGCAAAGTACTTCCTGTCTAGAAGAACAAATGGCAGAAGGCAAACATTAAGGGCCGGTTGAAAATGAATGAGCTATATTTATGTAAAGTGTACCACATCAATTGATATTAGTAAACCTCTCAATAGAAATGATGAACTATTAACTTAATGAGAATAACATGGTATGAGAAAATTACTAGAAGTTGAATTTTTCAAGAGTAAACTTGTTCACACAACAATATTAGTAAACTTCTTGCAGTTCAAATCAGGGATTTTCTGTCTTGCTAGATATTAGAATTTCCCAACAAACATAAAGCAATGCAGTAATTTCCCAGCATAAGTAAAGCAATGCAGTTGCAACTGAGAAAATAATATTTAGATACTAAATAATAAAATTTAGATACAAAACAATCATGTGGATTAAAAAATAATGATCACTCATAATAAGTTGGTGAAATTGTAACAATAAACCATAATAAGTTGCTAAAATTGGGAAGCAAACATGTGATGAAAAAGTTGCTGAAATTGCTTAAATAAACTTACTTACCATATGTAGGCAACGATCAAATTTCCTGAAATTGACTCCAAATGATACAAAGAATTGATGTCCTCAAGGTCAAGAAAAAGTTCACAATCTTCATCAAACACTTCATTATCTAAGCACATTGATATACATTTTCCTCCATCTAGAGCATGCTTACTGTAACAATATAACATATGTAATGCTCTTGGGACACTTGTTGACAAAGTAGGTTTTGATTTTTTTCGTTCAAACTTCTTCCTTCTAGGCTTCTAATAATTTCAAATATAAACAAGTTAGATAGCTAGGTTGAATAATAATAAAGTGGCAATATAATTAGAAATATAATAATAAAGTGACAATATAATTAGAAATATAATATCTCATATACCTCATCTTGCTTCACAATCTGCTGTTCAGGCCAAGCCACAACAGTTCCTATGGCATCACCAATTACTTCACATTCACTTGGAATTGGATATGGCAAAGGAGCGGATTTGTCCACTGCTTGATCAATGGAGACTCGAATGCAATTCTTGGGAAATGGAATACCATGAAGCATTTTTTCCATGCCATTGAAACAAACAATTGTACCATATGCAGCAATATTTGAGCAAGATTCCAATGTCAATGCAACTGATTGACCCTAAAATATTAAAAAAAAAACATGTTGATTATATTTAGTTTATAATGCTATAATAATAATGAATATCACTATAACTTGTATTTTACCTGTAAAACTTCGTCTTTACCTACAATCTGTACGTCATCTTCTTCAATATTCTTCTGATGAAACTTCACCGAGCAACTGCCTTTGTCATCAATTGAATTGTCCCATGCACCCCTTTTATGCATTAATGCTTCAAGTTTTTGGATGCGTACATCTTGTTCTAAAATTTGCATCTTCGCCTCCTTCAGCTCCCTTTTATGCTCAGCGATTATATCTAGGGTAACATCATATTTCTTCCTTGTTCTACCAACATTGAAATAGATTGTTGGGTTGATATGACCTCCGATACCCCGGACACGCCTAGAATATTCCCGAGTTTCAAGTGCCTTGGTAAGAATATCCTCTTTTGCTCCTTCGCATTGCAACTTACCCTCCCTCTTTTGCTGTATATATTCATCCTGTAATGCAACATTAAAAAGAATTATCAGTACTTTACCAAGGATAATTACCAAGGATATGCAATATTGGTTTAAAAAATACTGATGTCCAGGCCGGTTCTTCCCGTGATAGCTCAAGTCAAGTGCTTAGTAAGTCATATTGAACAAATATGAAGTTGACTTTGAAATATTTTTTCCTTTTTTGGCATTCAATCATATATTTACTTCTGCACAGTTCTAAAAAAGGCACATATTTGATTGAGCAATTGACTACAAGTTTAATAAAATGACAAAATTTTAATAAATTTTCACTACACAAACCCATAAAGAGAGGACCACCACATAATTGAAGCTAATTGTCTGGAGTTGCAGGAAAGAATAATCAAAAGTAAAGTTGTTCCCAACCTCTCAAGTTCCGATTCATGAATCTTATGCTTTAATTCAAACTAAAACAGCACAAAGAGAATGCTCAAGGAGACAAGGAGCTTTATTTGTCACCAATCAAGTGGGAAAACATAATAGAAGCTTCAGAGCAGTGGTCTGGGGAACAACTTTACTAGCCCTTGCCATAGAAGCCTAGATACAAGGTCAAGAACGTTTCAAACCTGGTTGATTTATCTGCATCTGTTCTATAGAAACTCTAGCTATCACCTCTAAGTTCTCAATGCATTCACCATTAATTGATTGCAGCAAAAGGAAACCACTGCATGTAATAGACTTTTCGACTTGATCTCTTCTCCAAGTAAGAACATTTCAAACCTAGATACCTAGTAAATCCACATCTGTTCTATATAAACCCGTCACCTCTAAGCTCTCAATGCATTCATTCACCATTTACTTCCTCAATACATGCTCTAGTACTGAGAATTCAAGCTATGCAAGGAATGGCTGTTAAACTCCTCATTGCACTGCTTGCCTTGGCTTCCTCACGCAAAGGGTATGCATGCATGCAACTTTACTCTCGAAAACTAGAAGATATATTGAAGTCATTATCAGAAGAACATGAAAATTTACTTACAATCTTGTGTACTGTGTTCACCAAATCTTCACCTTCAAACTCTCCTCCTTTGTTGGCGCGTCCTTTCTTCCACATAATAGCTCTATTGATGTCATTATCATCACATAATTCAGTCCCCTACAACAAAGAAAAATCAAATAACAAATGTGAAATAATTTAATGTGAATCAATTAGAGGGTTCTTAGAGGAAATATATTTTAAAAATACTTACAATTTCTTCAGCAAAGCGTGCATACCCTTTGCGTGAGAGTCGATGAGGATATCTATTTTTTTTCCTTCGCTCTTTTTGTTGATCACTGAGTTTCTAGTTATTTCAAACAGGCGACATATCAAATTTGAATAATACATAATGAATTATGATCGAATAGTTTCAAAAGAAAAAATTTAGAATCTTACAATGAAATCTTCAGAAATGCGACTAATGACAAACGCACGCCAATCTTCTCTTGTAATTTCAAAGCCAATAGGTGGCTCATTCAACTCCTCAGGTTTGTCACGCCTGCTTAAAATAAATTTTTGGGTGAGATGGGTCTTGTATTGCCTCCACTTACTGTTTGCAGACCTCAAACATCCCTTTTTCCACTTTGAGTCAACATTATAAATCAACTGTACATCAAATAAGTGGAAAACATTAATAAGATTAATTAAGACAAACATAAAATATATCTATCATTAGTAGTGAAATATTATAATTGTTAAAACATGCTAACTTGCTTACATTGACTGATTCCCATATTAATTCTTTGACAGCAATTGGGACTTGCTTCCATGTCTTGTATTTAATATTAACCTTTTGCCGAGCCAAGACACCAATGTAACTTTGCATGGCTACAGCAGCTGGTCCTATCGGTTGTCCAAAATTATTGAATGACACCTCATTTCTAATACCTTGCATTCTTTGCTTTGTAATCTTATCCAACTGTGTGCGACCTCTAGAAGTTCTTGAGGAGATAGTGTCTTTGGAATCCAACACTTTATCACCCTCGCAACTCTCTTCACGGGCAGCTGTAATGACTTCTTTACCCTTGTCCAACTTTGCAAGTTGCCCTATTCTCTTACTCTTTCTAGTAGAATCCATTGATCTGTAACAACTTAGACTGATCAACATAAGTTTAGTTAGAAACATGCATAAACTCACAGCAAGATGATATATTTACACCAACAAATTCACAACAGTATGAAAAAAAATAAAAGATAAAAGCAGAAACTTGCAATAACATCACAACATATCTGATTCGAATTAAAGTGAGGAATATAACATATTAATATTGTCCACAAATTCATCCTCATAGGTAAATTGTTTACACACTTATATTCAAAAGCAAAAATTCAGCAATTAAATATTGTCAATCCAACTTCCATCACAGTCTTCACGAATACATGGTGGTTCATTATCATCTTCTCCGTCAATATCCATTGATGGTAACCCCCTACTAAAACATTGATAGTGGATAGCAGTGTCCTCTAACTCTTCGCCCTTTAGGTATTCAAAGTAGTCTCTGTTTGGTGTTGCAAGTACAACACTCCATAAAGGATCTTCAGGATCTTCAATGTAAAATACTTGCTTTGCTTGGCTTGCCAGGATAAAAGCGTCAGATTTGAATCCAAGTCTATTGAGGTTTACCAATGTGAAACCAAGATCATCTACTTTAATGCCGTTATTATGCTCCACCCAATTACATTTAAACATTGGAAGTTGAAATTTATGGTAATCAACTACCCATATTTCTTCTATAACTCCATAAAAAACCATATCTGACACAATAGGATTTTTATCCTTTGCACTTGCAACTTGCATTGTCTTTGCAACTAAGCTGACTCCGGAGTTTTGAACAACTCGTATAGCATCACGCTCTTTTGTAGCATAAGTAACCCCATCAATCAAATAGCTAGAGTATTTTAGTACTTGCTTGTTAGGCCCGCGAGCTATCCACATCAATCTTTCTGAAACTTGATGAGTGGAATGGTCAACTACATCAGCAACCTAAATTTTTTATGCAATAAATTTTTAATTATGCATAAATATGAAAATGAATGTATGCCAATATGTAATACTAAAGAAACTTACACGATCACGCAACCAAGTAATAAACGTTCGATTATGCTCATCTTGTAACCACTTCTTGGACTTAGCCTTACGAGGAAATCTTGCATTCAAATACGTCATGTGTTCCCTAATCAAATTATTTGGTATAAATAAACCAACAGAATGTAAGCAAACCACATTAAAATATTAATAAGTTAGATACATTACTCGATATAGAGATCAATCTCAACATCATTTGCCAATACATAACGATGTGCTTGCGTCAACTCATCGTGAGTAGTGGAGTAGACTACTGCACCTGATAAAGGCTTAGTAAGTTCTATTTGTCGATGACTTGATGGGATCCCAATTGTGTGCACACTAGACAGATAGTCTGAGCAAAATTCAACAGCCTCTTCAGCAATATAAGATTCAGCCATACACCCTTCAGGTCGATTGCGATTTCGCACATAACCTTTCAAAATCTTCATGTATCTTTCAAATGGATACATATACCTATACCAAACCGGTCCACACAGTTTCACCTCCCGCACAAGATGAACACTTAAATGAATCATTATATCAAAAAATGAAGGGGGGAAATACTTTTCAAGTAAACACAATATTGTCACAATCTCTCTTTGCATATCATCCATCCTTGAAACATCTATCACTTTATTACATAACACATTGAAGAAGAAACACAAGCGAGTGATAGTGTCTCTAACATGTTTAGGCAAAACACCACGTATCGCCACAGGAAGCAATTGTTGCATTAAAGCGTGGTAGTCGTGTGACTTAAGGCCAATAAGTTTTAAGTCCTTCAACGACACGAGGTTTTTAACATTAGATGAGTAACATGATGGAAGTTGTATTCCAAACAAAGAATTCAAAATTTTCCTTTTCTCATCCTTACTAAGTGTATAACAGGCTGCTGGCAAAAATGTTTTCTTCTCCCCCATCCTTGGTGCCAAATCTGTCCTGACATTCATTTCCAAAAGGTCTAATCTCGCTGCTACTCCATCCTTTGTTTTTCCTGGAATATCAAGTAACGTTCCGATAAGACTTTCACAAATATTTTTTTCAATGTGCATCACATCAAGAACATGTCGAATGTATAGATGTTTCCAATACTGAAGTTCAAAGAAAATTGATTTTTTTTTTCCAGCATGATTTTACATCATCATTCGACTGAGACTTTCTACTCATTTTTCCCCAATGACAATTAATTCTTTCAACTCTTTCAAAAACTTCATCGCCACTTAATGGTTTTGGAGCAGGGTTAAATTCTTGGTTCCCATTAAATGCCTTCCGTTGCCTTCGATAAGGATGAGTTGCAGGTAGAAACCTTCTATGACCTGTATAAGACATTTTCCTACTATGCTTCAACCTTGTTGAATAGGTATCTTCACCACAAATAGGACATGCATGATATCCTTTCACAATGCATCCTGACATGTTCCCATATGCAGGAAAATCATTGATCGTCCATAATAAGATAACCCTAAGCATAAAAGTTTCTTGGCGATATGCATCATATGCTTCGACACCTATATCCCATAAGCATTTTAAGTCATCAATTAGAGGTGCTAAGTAAACATCAATATCATTTCCCGGCTGTTTGGGACCAGAAATTAACAATGTGAGCATCATAAATTTTCTCTTCATACACAACCATGGAGGAAGATTATAAGTAATCATTAAAACTGGCCAACAACTATATGCAGAACTCATTAAACCATGAGGATTCATCCCATCAGCTGATATAGCCAATCTGAGATTTCTTGCCTCAATACCAAAATCTGGCCATTTGCGATCAACTATTTTCCAAGAAGGTGTATCAGCTGGATGGCGTAAATATCCATCACAAAGTCTTTTTTCGGCATGCCAAGTCAACTCCTTAGATATCTCTTTATTCCGAAACATTCTTTGAAATCTTGGAATAGGGGGGAAGTACCACAAAACCTTGGCAGGAATTCCTTCATTTATCATATTTTTTTTCCCAACTTCCACCTTGACATCCCGCAAGTAGGGCAATTAGTTAAATCCTCATACTCCTTCCGGTATAAGATACAATCATTAGGACAAGCGTGAATTTTTACATAATCCATCCCTAATGCAGATAAGCTTTTCTTTGCATCATACAGAGATAAAGGCAATTTATTGTCATCTGGAAGTATTTCTCCTAACAAACTGAGTAGGTCAGTGAAACTTTTATCACTCCAACTATATTTGGCCTTCAAGTTGAATAATTTCACAATTGCAGATAACCTTGTAAATTTAGTGCATCCCGGATATAAAGGTGTCTCGGCATCTTCAAGAAGCTTATTGAATTGGGTTGGATTCTCAGCATAACTATCATATGCATCATGAACCATATTTATTGGTTCCTCACGAACATATTCATTTGGCCCTACTTGGTCACTTTCATTTTGTGAAATCCCTATCGTAGATCTTTCGCCGTGCCATATCCATGTATGATATGTCATATCTATACCGTTACAATACAGATGTGCCCTGATAGTTTGTATATTTTTCTTCTTTAGATTGCCACATTTTGCACATGGGCAAGATATTCCCATATTCGGATCATTAGTGTTTTCCATTGCAAATTGCAAGAAAGACTCAACTCCATTCTCATATTCACGTGATAGTCTATCCTTTGACATCCAATCTTTGTCCATTCTTTATAACTAATCAATCAACAATGAGCTAATACCTAAAAATATTAACACAAACAATAGTGTGAAACTATAACAAAATATTTAAACAATTAATCAAAATTGTATTTCTACCTGAAAATTTTTGACCATACAGGTTTCTCATCAAAATGCAATCCCAATAGCAAATTTCTCACTTGGGGAGATAACCTAGTTATCTATATTATCCATATGTACATGTTTGTTAGAGTCTACGTATAGGTAGTTAGGTACTTTTGCCTTGGTATAAATTGTAGAGTCATATAATATTGGAGCATTCACCAAAACATATTCTCTATTGAAACATGTTAACCTTTAGTTGAAAAATGAAACCATTCCAGGAAAATGCTTGAATTATAACTTATAATAAGCAACTTTGTTTCTTTAGCACTTGAGAATCTGCAACTTCCTCAAAGGGACATCAACATAAGCAACTCAATGCAATAGTGCATGATGTATTAAATCATACTTAAGCCATTAAGCTCTTAGAAGGCAAGTGACATAAATATAACAATAGTAGTTGATATAAATTCAACAAACTGAGTAGGCACAAGTCACTGCCCAGAATTAAGATGAGATAATGCAGAACACAAGTTTTAGATACAATAAAAATGAGAGATATTCTCTGCGCATTAAGGGTACACAATAAAAATAATAGTAGAATAACACTAGAGATTGATTAATTTCAAGCTGCACATTATACCTGACGACAAAGAAAGGCTGGAATGTGAATAATATCTGCAACTTGGCCAACAGCTTCACACTGAATTTGAGAAAAAAGGATAGCATGTTATATGCTTCATGCTATTTTTAAGGATTAATACCTACTGCCAAAGTCTATAGCTAAACGTTTAAAAATTCCAGATTAAATCATGAGAAAATACAATCAGGGGAGGGGGAAAATTGATGCAGTATGAATCCGGCAAAATGGCTAGTTCGGAAAATAATCAAAAATAAACAAAATCTTATTCTAGAGGGATGGAAGAAATTTTACCTTTCTTTCTTCCGTTCCTCCTACTCTCGAATCTGCTCTGCGAGGAAGGAACTAAGATCGAAGGGTTCAGAGGAGTTGAGGAGCCGTGAGAAGATTAGGAAGGGTAAGCTGACTTTGATTGAGGAGATGGGGAAATGCGAGATTAGGGATCTCGACTTGGAGGAGTTGGGCCGGCGTGAGGAGTTTTGCGTGAGGAGTTTGGGTCGAGATTAGGGTTCAGAGGAGATCACGTGGCAAGGAGAGGAGAAGGCGTTCGTGGAGAGGAGAAGGCGCTCGTGGAGAGGAGTGGAGAGGAGAAGGCGCTCGTGGAGAGGAGTGGAGAGGAGAAGGCGCTCGTGGAGAGGAGAAGGCACTCGTGGAGAGGAGAAGGAGAGGAGAAGGCACTCGTGGAGAGGAGTGGAGAGGAGAACTCGTGGAGAGGAGTGGTGAGGAGAAGGCGCGCGCGCGTTGAGGGTTTAGAGTTTAGCAAAGCTAGGGCTGCGAATTTATTTTAAGTGAGTTTAGGGGAAACATACACAACACTTTAAAAAACGTTTTTTAAAAAAATGTTGTCTTTGACCATAAACAACAACACTAAAGACAACACTTCATTAAAAACCGTTGTCTTTAGTAAAAAGTAAATACCATAGACAACGCTTTTCACTAAAAGCGTTGTAAAACAAAGAACGACAACGTTTTTATTAAAAAGCGTTGTCTATTGGGTGTTGTTGAATGCAAAAATTCTTGTAGTGTTATTTCTTTGACTTATCAAAGGGTGAGGTTTAGCTTGATAAATCAATATGCCTGATAAGTTGGGAAATGATATTACTTATAGTGTGTGTTGTTGATTATAGAAGGAATCTGTGTCCTAGTTATCTAGGTTGAGAATGCCCCCAAGAGGAGCTCAAAAGGATTGCCATGTTAAACCCTATAGGTGGACCTAGTCCAATATGACAATAAAGTTGAGTGGTACTACTCTTGGAGCTAGATATTAATTAAGTGAGTTGTCAGTAACTTACTTAATTAGTGGACATTCGTAATCTTAAACACAGGGAGACTAACACACTCATGATAAGAAGGAACCCATAATGTAATTTGGAATTGGTGTGATAGTGCGGTAATAACTCTCTAGTGGAATGAGTTGTTATCGATGAACTTGCGTTGTGTGTTCGGGGCGAGCACGGGATACTCAAGCTCATCGGAAGGTCAAAACCAATTTCTCCTCTAGGTCCCTGTCGTAGCCTCATTATAGCCTCAAGTCCATCCAAATGTAAGGCTCTTCTTGGTGTCCAAGAAGGGGGCCGGACCATTGCTTGGTGACCAAGTAATGGCCGGCTACATCCTCTTATAGGGGCCGGCCCTATAGCTTGGTGACCAAGCTTGTAGGGGCTGGCCAAGATTAATTCAAATAGGAGGGGTGTTTTGAATTTTTAAAATCTTCTCTTTGTAGAAAACTATAAGTTTTAAAAGAGAGATTTTAATTTTTAAACCTTTCCTTATTTGAATTAGGCCACATGTTTTAATATAGAGTTTTAAAAGTTTTAAAACTTTCCTTTTTTAACCATCCTCATGGTTTAGAAAAAAAGGGAGATAAGTTTTAAAATTAAAATTTTCTATCATCATGTTAAAAAAGGAAATTTTATAAGAGAGTTTTTAAATTTAAAACATGGTTTTAATTTTTAGAAACTTTCCTTTTTTAACTCCTACTTTAGGAAAGAGAGCTTATAAAATTTTATAAGAGTTTTTCTCTTGTAAAATTTTTAAAAAATTATTATTCCTTTCCTAAAACATGGTAGCCGGCCACCTTGCTTGGTGCCTAAGCAAGGGTCCGGCCAAGTTTAATCCTAAACCAAATAGGATTGATCTCAACCATTGATTGATGATTGATTCAATCAAGAGGAAAGAAAAAGAAAAATAAAAAGGAAAAAGGAAAAAGGAAAAACTCTTGGATGATTTTATTTTTTGTAAAAGGTTTTTCCTTATATGCCTTGGGCAAGTAATATAAAAGAAGGGGTGAGGGGGCTTCATGAGACACAACTCTTATTCTTTTGCTTTGGTGATCTCTTGGTGGCCGGCCCTCTCCTTTCTCCCTTTCCCTTTGCTCTCTTCTCCTTGGTGGTGGTGGTGGCCGAATTCTAGAGGAAGAGGAAGGACTCTTTTGGGTGGTGTTCATCTTGGAGGATCGTCGCCCACACAATATCCAAGGCGAGGCGAGGAATATGGCAGAAGATTTCGAGATCATTAGTTTACAAAGAGAAGGTATAACTAGTATTTTTCTTCCGCATCATGCTAGTTATTTTACTTTGTATGAATTCTAAATACAAAAGGCAATTCGATCTAGTTTAATCGAATTTATTTTTCAATTTTGTATTTTCTTCTTTTTAGAATTTGTGATTTGATTGTTCTTTTTGGTTAACCTAGAGTTATTTAAGGAAATAAATATTAGCTTTCCTTAAAAGGCTTTGCCTAGGCGGTGATGGTTGCTCCCATATCCAAGAAGGTCCTGTGCCTCGCCATGTAGTCCTGGAAGCCAATTTTGGAAATTAATATTTATGGAATTAATAATCTAGGTAGATTTTGTAATACCCACTAAGCTTGTAAGATAAATATATGAATGTGGGATTTTTCCTTAGAAAAATAATAGGAAGTGAGTTGAAGCAAAAGGAAATAAAATGAAATAAAAAGAAGAGGAGGTCAAGGATTGAACCATGAACCCCTTATATTATATTTCATAGAATTAATTAGTAGAAACCAATTGGGATAGAGAGAAGATGTTGATCGCAAAGGAGGGAAACTCAGGATAAAGGTAAGAGTAAAAGCTAGCCAAAAGGAAACAAGAAAGGAGCAAGAGAAAGGCAACTTGCCTTCCTCCCTTTCTCTCCCTCTTCCTCTTTGTTCTTGCCGAAAATTTAAAGAGGGAATTAAGAGGATTCAATCCCCCTTATTTCATCATGAATGGTAAGAATAAATGAATAAATAAAATAAATAGAAAATAGAAAAAAAAAGGCTAAGGGAGAAGGAAAGCAAAAATCAATTTTGCTACCTCTTCCCCCTTAACATAAAAGGGAGCAAGAAAAGAGAAGTTTATTTTTCTCTCATTTTCTCTCATTCTTCCTCTCCCTCACCGAAACCATCAGTCCCCTCTCCTCCATCTTCAGCCCCAAAGCCAAGGTTTTTCCCCTAAGAAGCCTAAGATACAAGGAGGAGTTAGCAAGGGAATCAAGGGAAAGGAACTAGAAGGAGAGGTTACTTCTTTCATCGCCATACCTTAGATCCACAAGCGAAAAGGATGTAAGCTTCCCCTCACCTGTGGTACAAGGATTTTTATGTGATTTTCGGATTTTATAAGGATTAGAAAACCTAGGAAAGAATTTAAGAAAAATTCGGCCAAAGAAAGGGTTTTCAAATCTAGGAAGGTTTAAACAAGTCCTTATTTCATGATATTTTTTCTATGCTATATAGGAAGGATTTTCTTCATGTTTTTATACCTAAATGATGCTTGATCAGAGGAGTACCTAACCCTAGAATTTCGGCCAAAAATATTTTAAAGAGGTTAGGGAAAATATTGTGTAACCACACTAGTGCAAGATTCTCTCCATGAACTATTAAGGATCTTTTATTGATTTTCTTGCTTAAAAGTTACTTGGAACCAAAAGAAATCCATTTATATGTTTCGGTCAAGAAAAGGGCTTAGGGTTAGGAAGACCTTTAAATTTAAGTAACCATGTTTGTATGATAGAATATAGAGTTTTCTTAAAGAATTGCATGTTGAACATTGCTAGAAATTCATGAACTCTTATTTTAGATTTTCGGCCATGATAAGATGGATAGTTTAGAAAAGCTTAAACAAAATTCTAATATGCTCAAGACCTCTGTGATATTATGATATGAAAGTTGTTTAATATTCTTATGTGTAAATTGAGTATAGAAAAATTAGTTACATGATATATGACATGTAAGATCATAAGGGTCCTAGCTTGTTTATGAACCAACTTTGTATATGATGTTCTTAGTAATTTTTGCCATGAAACTTACTTAGGTTTTCCATGCTTTAGGCTACTTAAAACCTAGTTTAAAGATTGGTAGGTTTCGGCCATGAGGAAAAATAAAAGAAAAAGGGAAAGAAACCTAGGAAGCCTAAGACACAATTCACATGTATGTTTATTATGCTTGTCTTTATACATGCTATGAAACTTGTATGATTTCTTATGCTTTTAGGCTATTTGAAGCAAGTTTATATACTGTTGAGTTTCGGCCAAGTAGGGTTTAAAAGACCTAGAGGCCTTAGAAATGAAATCAAATGTGTTAAAAGTGCTTCTTATGAAAATAGGATAATGTGTTGATTGTGTCACATGCTTGTATAATTTTTCCATGACCTAAATGGACCATTGTATGTTTCGGCCATGAAGGATTAGATGCCCTAGAAACCCTAGAATAAGAATTAAATATGCTTATGTCACTTTACATGGAATATGATAAGTAGAAAAATAAAGTTCCCATGCTATATGTTGTTTAATGACCTAATTGAGGCTAGGGTAAGTTTCGGCCATACATGTTGTATAATGTTTTGTTATGAATTTATACATGATGTTAGTTCAAGTTCACATGCTTGTATGTTTGTTTTTAGCCCTAATGAACACTTGTTAAAAGTTTGACTATGACATATGTTAAGGGCTTGAAGGACTTAGGAACTAGCTCAATATGCTTACTATGTTACTTGAAAAAAATGCTATAAATATGGTTTAAGGTTTCCATGCTTTCATGACATTTGGGACCTTGTTTATATACTGATAGGATTCGGCCACATGAGTTTAAGGACTTGGAGAACTTAGAAACCAAGTAAATCATACTTATAATGCTTCCTATGAAATTCATGTAATGATAATTTAGGTTTCACATGCTTGGAGGTTGTTTTTACCTAAATTGAGACCTAAGGGGGTTCGGCCATGATAGGAACCCAAGGGTTTAGGAAGCTTAGAACCCAAGTTAACTATGTTACCATGTTTCTTATGATAGTATAATCACATGATACACCCTTATGCTTAACCATGTATGCTTGTGATTTATACTTTTTTTATGATATGATGTATGCCTAAGTGATGCATACTTTCTCAAGACATGATGTATGCCTAAGTGATGCATACTTTTTATGATATGATGTATGCCTAAGTAATGCATACTTTCTCAAGACATGATGTATGCCTAAGTGATGCATACTTTTTATGATATGATGTATGCCTAAGTGATGCATACTTTTATGACATAATGTATGCCTAAGTGATGCATACTTTTATGCTATGCTATGTGACTAAATGATGCATTTTTATACATGCTACTTTACTTTGTAAGGCTTGTACCAAGGGTGGACTCCTAATCAGTCTATAGGCCTTGCTTTGTGATCTAGGCTAATAAGGGATGAGCTCCTTAGTACGCCCCTAAGCCTTGCTTTGTGATCTAGGCTAATAAGGGATGGGCTCCTTAGTACGTCCTTAGGCCTTGCTTTGTGATCTAGGCTGATAAGGGATGGACTCTTTAAGTATGCCCCTAGGCCATGCTTTGTGATCTTGACCTAGTTCCTAGTATGATTCAAGACTTGCTACCTTGGATATACTTAGGACGCGCACATTTATGTTATGTATGTATGGTACAAGCCGGGGCCCTGAATATGTTGATATTATGTTCAAGTATATATGTAAGAAGAAATGGTTTTAAAGATCATGAGACATACACATGTTTTTCGGATACATGTTTTCAAAATCATATTGCATATACTTTATGATCATGTTGTGATAATGCTATGATTTATGATATGCCATGATTAGATATGACTATGATATGTTTCATGCTATGCTTTAAGAGATGAGATGCCATGATTAGATATGATTATGTTATATTTCATGCTATGCTTTAAGAGATGATATGCCATGACTAATTATGATTTTGTTATGTTGCATGATATGCTTAAAGAGTATGATATGTTATGCCATGACTAGTTGAGATCATGTTATGTTGATATATTCTTTGATTATGTAATGATTTTTGGTTTTAGTGAGTTGGAAAGGAACTTACTGAGCCATGAGTGCTCATAGCTTACTTTCCTTGTACCACAGATAAAGGAAAAAGCTGGATGAGCTAAAGGAGCAGCAGGAGAGGCAAAGAGATGTGTATGGCGGTGGCTAGGCAACCAAATAAGAACCTGCTTTAAGAACCTTTTAGGAATTACACTTTGGTTTCATAAATTGTAGTACTACATGGTTGACTTGATGTTATGTTTCTATTTAACTTGTTATCATGTTATGGAAACCATATTAGTGTAGTTCGGTTTTTATTAAACCAAGAAAAATGATTTTTAAGTCTTCCGCTGTAATATGTACGTTGAGTATCGTAGCCCCGTCCCTTAGGGTTAGCAGGGAGGGCGGGCGTTACAGATTTGAATCAATAGTGTTATGTTCCGCTTGCGATTCAAATCTAAACTATTAAAAACAGATAAGTTAAATTTGGAATCAATGATGTTAAGTTCTGTCTGCGATTCCTAATTTAACTTCTAAAAACACAATAGGTTATTTAAGGAAACGTTTGACACTTGTACAAAAATTTTTGTACAGTGGAACCAGTACGTTTTCCTAGGTTTAACCAACAATTGGTATCAGAGCTAGGGTTTGCCTCTGTGTATTTTTAGAATTCAAATAGGTTATGCACATGTCATACATAATTTAGGCAGGAAGATAGTAGGATGTGCTAACTCTTTGGTTGCAGACTCCAACTATTATGGCTTATTGATATTGTATGTGATTGGACCCTTAGACATGTCAAGGGCATTATTTGTGTGCATGATTGTATGTATAAAATACAGCAGGAGCTGTATTATTTTTTAGAATTTTATTTTTGTTTGATCTAGAATACATGTACATTCCCTCGTGGAATATAGGATCGATATATGTAAAATTCTATTTTTGTTGCGGATCGGATTCTTGCGAGGCATGGTACTTTTGGAGCACCAGAGGTGCAGCGGAATAAGAAGCAAGTTGGATGCGACAACTCGACCCGATGGCGGTGGCTAAAGATGGCAGCAGCTAGGGTTGGAGCATACTGAAGATAGTGATGAAAAAGGCCATAATAGTTGGAAAATTAATTTCCAAATTTATTGCTTTTATTTACTGTGATGTTTATATGCATGTGATGTATGCTAGGATAGGTTAAAAATCCTCATTTTTAAATAACTAAGTGGGAGAGGGATTTTAATAAATCCCATGGTCTCCATTACTGGTTTGTAAGTGATGCAACAAGCCTGCGTGTTGGCTCTGAGTGCCTCCCTCCACAATGGATGGGTTTGTTGCGGATCACTAGATCAAACTTCCTTTTATGGATGGTTATAGGAAATTATTTAGGAGCGTGTGATTTTCTCGAACTGAAGGGGCACAATCCTATTTAATGGACTTAGTATCAAGTAATGGTATACACTTAGACGCATTCAATAGTATCCTCCCAACGGCGTCACTGCTATTGTATTGTGCGACCAAAGTAAAATCAACTATTAATTTTATTTGTCATAAAGTTAGAATGACAAGATAATAAAATTAATGGGTCACACCCTTCTCTTACAAATGTTGAATTTGTATACGTCCACACTAATGTGACATGCAATATTCACGGTGATTTGAAGTGTTGGTTAATTTAAAATAGTATTGTTTGAGGAATCAATATTATTCTAAATTTAGAGTCTTGACCAAAGTTTATTTTTGTGATTCTTAGGATGACTTTCAACCCACTAGCCATTATACTGAAAGAGAATAAACTTATTGGTCCCAACTATATTGATTGGAAAAGAAACCTGGACATTATTCTTACTGCTGAAAGATATAAGTTTGTACTAACTGAGGCTTGCCCTGATGCACCTGATGGTGACTCTACTCCAGAGGAGATTGAGTATCATAAGAAATGGGTAAATGTTGATGAGATGGCGCGATGTTACATTTTGGCATCTATGTCAAATGTATTGCAATATCAGCATCAAGATTTACCAACAGCTTATGATATAATGAACAATTTCAAAGAACTCTTTGGGCACCAGAGTCGGACTGCTAGGCAAGAAGCAATGAGGAATCTAATGACAGCCACCATGTCTGAGGGGACACCCGTAAGGGATCATATCCTCAAAATGATGGCTTATCTGAATGAAATACAAGTCCTTGGAGGAGAAATCGATGGGGAAACCCAGGTCGATATAATTCTCTAAACGCTACCCAGAAGTTTTGAACAGTTCCGCCTGAACTATAACATGAACAAAAGAGAGTATACGTTGGCGAAACTTCTGACAGAACTACAGGCAGCAGAAGGAATATTTCGTCATAGTTCTCAGATTCACTATGTTGAAAATGGTTATACTTCTAAGTCGAAAGGCAAGAAGAAGAAGAAACAAGTCTTTCCAGCAAAGAAGGTGAATAAACCTCAGAGTACAGGACAGAAAGCTGGAATGAAGAAGCCGAAGGGCAAATGCTTCATCTGCAAGCAGTCTAGACATTGGAAAGCGGACTGTCCTCGTAGGAACCAGAACAATAAAGGTATATCTCATACTCTAGTAGTTGAAACATGTTTAGCCGTGTTATCTACCAGTACTTGGTGTGTAGATACGGGAGCCACTGATCATGTCTGCAATTCTTTGCAGGGGTTCCAGGAAACCCGGCGACTATTTGATGGAGAGATAACTGTCTACATGGGCAATGCTACTAAGGTGGCGGCTGTTGCAGTGGGAGACGTCTACTTATCATTTGATAGGAATAGAAATTTGATTTTAAGAAATTGTCTTTATGTACTTAGTTTTAGAAAGAATTTAATTTCAGTTTTTAAATTATATTTGGATGGATATTCAGTCTCTCTTTTAGTAACAATGTCATTATAAAGAGAAATAAGGTGATTATCTGTTCTGGTGCATTGGTTGGCAATTTATACATTTTAAATCCAATTTCTCCCACAAAGCAAAATATGGAAATTAATAACACATCTTCTAACTCTAATAAGAGAAAAGAACCTTCGAAAATGAACCAAACATATTTTTGGCATCTAAGACTTGGACATATTAACTTAAGTAGGATTCAAAGGCTTATAGCCGATGGACTATTGGATTCATTAGAGTTGGAAAACTTTCCAACATGTGAATCTTGCTTGGAAGGTAAAATGACCAAGAGACCTTTTAAGGCCAAGGGGTATAGAGCCAAAGATGCGTTAGAACTGGTTCATTCTGATTTGTGTGGTCCTATGTCTATCCAGGCAAGAGGAGGTTATGAATACTTCGTCTCCTTTATAGACGATTATTTAAGATACGGGATACATTTACCTGATGCGCCGCAAGTCTGAATGCTTTGACAAGTTCAAAGAATATAGGGCTGATGTGGAGAAATATCTTGGTAAAAGTATCAAGACACTACGGTCTGACCGTGGTGGAGAATACCTCTTTGGAGAGTTTAGGAATTACTTATTAGAGGTCGGGATTCAATTCCAATTGTCTGCACTTGGTACACTCCAGGAAAATGGCGTGGTAGAACAAAGGAATAGGACTCTTATGGAAATGGTTAGATCAATGATGAGTTATTCAGAATTACCGAATTCATTTTGGGGATATGCTTTAGAAACAACATTGTACATTCTAAATATGGTACCTTCTAAAACAGTTCTTTCAACTCCCATGGAATTATGGAATGGGCGTAAGCCTAGTCTGAATCATATCTGGACATGGGGTAGTCCAGCACATGTGCTGAAGGGAGATACTGACAAGTTGGAATCACGTACAAAAGTTTGTCTGTTTGTGGGATATCCTAAGGGAACGAAAGGTGGTTTGTTTTATAATCCTAAAAATCAGAAAATCATTCTTAGCACCAATGTTCGATTTTTAGAAGAAGATTATGTAATGAACCATAAGCCCATGAGTGAAATAGTTCTAGAAGAAATTAGAGAGGACACGTCTACTTTAGAACCAACAGTACAAGATGAAGTACCACAAGAAACTGTAACACATGTCACACATGATACACAGCCAGAGACCGTGCCTCGTAGTAGTGGGAGGGTTGTGAGGCAACCTGAGAGATTCATGTTTTTGGGTGAGTCTTCGGACTTGATCCCAGGTAAACATGAACTAAATCCTCGAACATATGACGAAGCACTCCAAGATTTAGATGCTGTATCTTGGCAAAAGGTAATGAATTCCCAAATAGAATCTATGTATTCTAATAAGGTCTGGGAGCTTGTAGAACCACCTAATGATGTAAAAGCCATTGGATGCAAATGGATCTACAAAAGGAAAAGTGGGATAGATGGGAAGGTAGAAACCTTCAAAGCAAGGCTTGTTGCGAAAGGGTATACTCAGAAAGAGAGAATCGATTATGAGGAGACTTTTTCACCGGTAGCCATGCTTAAATCTATCCGGATACTCTTATCCATTGCCGCTCATATGGACTATGAGATTTGGCAAATGGATGTCAAGACAGCTTTCCTTAACGGAAGTCTTGAAGAAAACATCCATATGAAGCAACCAGAAGGGTTCATTGAAAAGGGCAAAGAGCATCTAGTGTGTAAGCTCAATCGGTCCATTTATGGACTAAAGCAAGCTTCAAGATCTTGGAACATCCGGTTTAACGAAGTAATCCAATCATATGGATTTATTCAGTGTCCGGATGAGTCTTGTGTATACAAGAAATGTAACGGAAACGTGGTGGTATTTCTTGTACTATACGTAGATGATATTTTGTTAATTGGCAACAATGTCAAGGTATTATCAGACGTAAGGGTATGGTTGTCCAAACAATTTGATATGAAGGACTTAGGAGAATGTGCACACATTCTTGGGATCAAAGTTATAAGGGATCGCAAGAAAAGAATGTTGTGTCTATCCCAAGCTTTATTTATAGACACAATCCTTGCTCATTTTAGCATGCAAAACTCCAAGAAAGGTTTCTTACCTTTTAGACATGGAGTAGCCTTATCTAACAAGATGTCCCCAAAGACATCAAAGGAGATTGAGGACAAGAAGGCAGTTCCTTATGCATCGGCTGTAGGAAGCCTTATGTATGCAATGCTGTGTACGAGACCTGATATCTGTTTTGCCGTGGGCATGGTTAGCAGATTTCAGAGTAACCCTGGACAAGAACATTGGACTGCTGTGAAGCATATTTTAAAGTACCTGAGAAGGACTAGAGATTATATGCTAGTCTACCAAGCAGACGATTTGCTCCCTGTGGGTTACACGGATTCGGATTTCCAATCAGATAGGGACAATAGTAAGTCTACATCAGGCTATGTGTTTACTCTAGGAGGTGGAGCCATTGCATGGAGGAGTGTTAAACAGAAATGCGTCTCGGACTCGACCATGGAAGCTGAGTATGTGGCAGCCTCTGAGGCAGCCAAAGAAGCTGTATGGCTCAGGAACTTTCTAATGGACTTAGATGTGATTCCTAGTTTGCCCAAGATCATCACAATTTATTGTGATAATAGCGGTGCAGTTGCAAACTCGAAGGAACCACGAGCTCATAAGGCAAGTAAATATATAGAGCGCAAGTACCACCTGATACGAGACATCGTCAAGCGAGGAGAAGTTGTCGTCACCAAAATTACATCACAAGATAACCTAGCAGATCCTTTCACAAAGTCCCTTCCGGCGAAAGCTTTTGATCAGCATGTGAAGGGGATGGGAATCAGATGTAAGGCAACAGATATGGCAGCTTAGTCTTTTAGTATAAGTGGAAGATTGTTAGAGTATATACTAAAAGGCTAGCTTTTGTAAACATTTATTTGTTGAAATAAAAGAATCACATTTGTCAATATCTGCGTTTATTTGTTAAATGTAATTGTTTAATTAATTTATATAGTAGACAATATGGAGTGTGGTGTCACACTCAGAAGATCATGTTGTCGGTTCTCTATAAATTATAAACAAGTTGCTCATGACTAAAATGGAAAGGAACAAACCATCAGAATAGTCATAGTGTATTTAAGTATTAGTTTATCTTGACTAATAAATTATACTGATACACTTTAAGTATATTGAGTAGGATCATTTAGGTAAGTTCTTTTTGTACTGACTTAATAAAAGAACTAGACCTTAGTTATTATGGAAGTGTGTGCTCTTAATCCTAATATAATAATAAGCACATATATTTAATATTTATTTCTTTGACTTATCAAAGGGTGAGGTTTAGCTTGATAAATCAATATGCCCGATAAGTTGGGAAATGATATTACTTATAGTGTGTGTTGTTGATTATAGAAGGAATCTGTGTCCTAGTTATCTAGGTTGAGAATGTCCCCAAGAGGAACTCATAAGGATTGCCATGTTAAACCCTGTAGGTGGACCTAGTCCAACATGACAATAAAGTTGAGTGGTACTACTCTTGGAGCTAGATATTAATTAAGTGAGTTGTCAGTAACTTACTTAATTAGTGGACATTCGTAATCTTAAACACAGGGAGACTAACACACTCATGATAAGAAGGAACCCATAATGTAATTTGGGAATGGTGCGGTAGTGCGGTAATAACTCTCTAGTGGCATGAGTTGTTATCGATGAATTTGAGTTGTGTGTTCGGGGCGAGCACGGGATACTCAAGCTCATCGGAAGGCCAAAACTAATTTCTCCTCTAGGTCCCTGTCGTAGCCTCATTATAGCCTCAAGTCCATCCAAATGTAAGGCTCTTCTTGGTGTCCAAGAAGGGGGCCGGACGATTGCTTGGTGACCAAGTAATGGCCGGCTACATCCTCTTAAAGGGGCCGGCCCTATAGCTCGGTGACCAAGTTGTAGGGGCCGGCCAAGATTAATTCAAATAGGAGGGGTGTTTTGAATTTTTAAAATCTTCTCTTTGTAGAAAACTATAAGTTTTAAAAGAGAGATTTTAATTTTTAGAACTTTCCTTATTTGAATTATGCCACATGTTTTAATAGAGAGTTTTAAAAGTTTTAAAACTTTCCTTTTTAACCATCCTCATGGTTTAGAAAAAAAGGGAGATAAGTTTTAAAATTAAAATTTTCTATCATCATGTTAAAAAAGGAAATTTTATAAGAGAGTTTTTAAATTTAAAACATGGTTTTAATTTTTAGAAACTTTCCTTTTTTAACTCCTACTTTAGGAAAGAGAGCTTGTAAAATTTTATAAGAGTTTTTCTCTTGTAAAATTTTTAAAAAAATATTATTCCTTTCCTAAAACATGGTGGCCGGCCACCTTGCTTGGTGTCCAAGCAAAGGGCCGGCCATGTTTAATCCTAAACCAAATAGGATTGATCTCAACCATTGATTGATGATTGATTCAATCAAGAGGAAAAAAAAGGAAAAATAAAAAAGGAAAAGGAAAAACTCTTGGATGATTTTATTTTTTGTAAAAGGTTTTTCCTTATTTGCCTTGGGCAAGTAATATAAAAGAAGGGGTGAGGGGGCTTCATGAGACACAACTCTTATTCTTTTGCTTGGGTGATCTCTTGGCGGCCGGCCCTCTCCTTTCTCCCTTTCCCTTTGCTCTCTTCTCCTTGGTAGTGGTGGTGGCCGAATTCTAGAGGAAGAGGAAGGACTCTTTTGGGTGGTGTTCATCTTGGAGGATCATCGCCCACATGATGTCCAAGGTGAGGCGAGGAATATGGCAGAAGATCTCAAGGTCATTAGTTTACAAGGAGAAGGTATAACTAGTATTTTTCTTCCGCATCATGCAAGTTATTTTCCTTTGTATGAATTCTAAATACAAGAGGCAATTAGTGTAATGCCCCGCCTTCTGCTAGCTAAACTGTAAGGCCGGGGTTACTTTATGCTGTGCTAAGCTATATCCATGACCATCACTAAGTCTAGGTGCAGAAAGCTGTACCAATTAAAATCTTTGCTAACTGCTACTAAATTCGGGATTTTATTATCAGACATATGCTAAGGGGTGTAATCTAAGATATACATGTCATACATTACATCCCCTATGGTCAAGGAATCTAAATAAGGGTTTGCAGCAGATATCAGGCCTTCCAATCGATCAGTGGATCTATTGGAATGGCCTGATCGATTCAGATGGCTACTGTATACGAAAACTTTGTTTGGATCGATCGGTTGATCGATCCAAACTTGTTGATCGATCCATTGATCGATTCAGCTGGCTACTATGCACGGGGTAAATTCTGGATCGATCGGCTGATCGATCCAAGCTTGCCAATCGATCCAGGGGTCAATTCCAAGGCTCTCTGTTCGCGAGGCTAATTCCCCGATCAATCCAGTGATCGATTCCAGAGCTTACTGTTCGCGACAATAGCTCCGATCGATCGGATAATCGATCTAGAAACTTACTGTTCATGGAAATCAGCCTCCCAATTGATCAACTGATCGATTGAGGTCCCTCCAATCGATCGGCCGATCGATTGGAGTTTCTGATTTCGCGGCTGAGCTCTGATTTCAGCACTGTTTCGTGCAGAAATCTCACATACAACTCTATAAGCACAATAAAACTACTAAACACTATCAGGGCTCATAATTAGCTATCTAAGACCATGGCAACAAGTAATCTAAGTCTAATTATCACAATTCAAGACATCTAAACAATTAAAGGTGCAGAAAAGTAACACTACAAGAAAGTACTAAGTTATTAAGGTTTCTAATTCCTCCAAGATCTTTATTCCAGTTCCTGCCCACACACATCTTGGTAGCATTGTCCTCCAGCCTCCGCTAGTCCATCTTTCCTTTACCCTTATCTGCAGTATAAGGAAAAGAAGTATCTGTAAGTTTTCGCTTAGTAAGAAACCATCTACCTCACAAAACATGCATACGATGCAATTTATGCTTTGAAAACATGATATTTGAAATGTGTGCTGAACAAGCTATAACATGGCATTCTAACATACAAAACATAGGAACCAAAAACTGATCATGGCTATAACTGAAATGTCAATAAGCAAAGACTAAAGTGAAACATACTAAGCTAAACTAAAGGTGAGCTAGAACTGATTTTAAAATATAATCACCTAACTGATTGTGAATTTAAAAGCTATTATCAAACTAGATAAAAATACATAATCATGCTGCTGATGGGCCCAACATCTGTACTTGCTGTGCGCGCATCCCTAACTAAACCCGGGGTTACAAATTCTGAATCTAGTAGGGTTTACTAGGTTATCTAAACCTAGGGACGACTATGGGAGCCCAACCCAATGGACATCTAGTCCAGTACAGTGCCACTGCTGAAAGTAAAATACTGGATCGTAAGCTAATTAATTTATCTTGCCGGTTCTAGGTTATCTGAACCTAGAGCTAGGTTATCTAAACCTAGAGGTGACTATGGGAGCCCACCCATTGGACCGTAGTCCCCTATAGGCTATAGTAAGACTAGATAAGCTATTTTAAATGCTTCTGTTGCATTTACTGAGCTATTAAAATGCCTACTGTAACATTTTACTAAGCTAAGCATTTTATTGAACACTCGGTGTGCTACAACTCTCCCCTCTATTAGGGAGACCACCTCTAGACACCCGACAACGTCTAGATCCTCCAACTGAAGGGGAAAGACGTGTATGGTCCATCTAGAGATGCTCAACTAAATCCCTAAAACTGCGAGGAGAGTTAAATACACCCTATGTGACGAAAAACTACATATAGCTAATTTAAAAGCATACAATCGTACGAAAAACTACTTATACTGCAGGTGAGGGGTTTCTTACCTCCTGCGCTAGATTTCTTACGATTCTAGTCGCTAGTTTTCTGGTGGAGAAGATCCCTTCGGCGATCTCCTTGCATCTCCGTGTTCCTCACGTGGAGGCGAGCGTCCTCGTGCCGGAGTTATCGCCGGGAGACATTCCTACGATCCTAGGTTGGAACCCTAGGCCTTCCTTGGCTTGGGCGCCGAGAAGGTGAGGGAGAAAGATAGAGGGTCGGCGGGTAAGGTTTGAGGGAAAAGTTTTCTCGTTTAAGAAAATAACAATTCCTCACTTAAATTCCCTATTTATATTAAGTGGGTAATTCGGCCCAACTGAAATATAAATATAATTGTTTCCCTTTCCTTTCAGCACGACCCTGCTGGGTTCACTTGGTTACTAGAGTCCACTATAAGTCGTAGGACCCAATAGGTCTTGAGTTCAATACCCGCGTAGGCTATTTTACGTTCCTATTTGTTTTTGCTATTTCCGCTACTCTACAAATTCTGTAAAAATATCCTAAAATTATAGAAAAATACTAGGATATTTCTAATAATTATTTTGAGAATTTTTGGGCGTTACAATCCCCCATACCTTATAAAAAATTTGTCCTCGAACTTAGAATAACTCTGGGTACTTTTGTCCTAAGTTGCCTCTTCTGTTGTATGATTTTGCCAAATAACTTTTACTATTGGTACTTCCTTGTTCTGCAATTTCTTAACTACTCGGTCTATTATCTGAATAGGCCGACTGTCATAGCTAAGGTCTTCGCGGACTTGTACCGACTGGGGCTCAATCACCTGGGTGGCATCCGGGATATGCTTCTTCAGCATAGAGACATGAAATACATTGTGGATAGCTGACATCTCCTGGGGTAGCTCTAGCTCATATGCTACCTTGCCAACTCTTCTGCTGATAAGGTATAGTCCCACATATCTGGGACTTAATTTGCCCTTCTTCCCAAAACGCATTACTCCCTTCATGGGAGCCACTCTAAGGAACACTGTATCCCGAACTGAAAACTCTAAAGGTCTGCGCCGTGTATCAGCATAGCTTTTCTGGCGACTCTGAGCTGTCTCTATCCTCTGGCGGATCTGTTGTATAGCTGCTGTGGTATCTGCTACTAGATCTGTCTGAAGTCCTAGTTCTTTCTGTTCACCACTCTTATACCAGCAGATTGGAGATCTACACCTCCGCCCGTAGAGAGCCTCGTAAGGTGCCATACCGATAGTGGTCTAATAGCTGTTGTTGTATGCAAATTCTGCTAAACTCAGATATTTGCACCAACTTCCCTTGAAGTCTAGGACACATGCTCGGAGCATATCTTCGAGTACCTGATTTACTCGCTCCGTCTTACCATCTGTCTGAGGATGGAAAGCTGTGCTAAATTTTAACTTAGTGCCGAAGTGTGATGTGAACCTACTGTCTCTGTCTGAAATAATGGTTCGTGGGACTCCATGCAGTCTGATAATCTCCTTGAGATACAACTGAGCTAGCTGCTCCATGGAATAGGATATCCTGATGGCTAAGAAGTGGGCTGATTTAGTCAATCTGTCGACTATTACCCAGATGGCGTCAAAATCATTCGTGGTTCTAGGTAGTCCCACTATGAAATCCATGGAAATATCTTCCCACTTCCATTCTGGGATCTGGATAGGCTGTAGAACTCCTCCTGGTCTTTGATGTTCTGCCTTGACCCTCTGACAGGTTAGACAGGTGCTGACATATCTAGCGATGTCTCTTTTCATCCCAGGCCACCAAAAACGTTTCTTCAAGTCCTGGTACATCTTGGTGGAGCCAGGATGCATCGCATAGGGAGTCCTGTGAGCCTCATCTAAAATCTTTCTTCGTAGTTCCTCCTGGTCTGGAACACATAGTCTGTCACTGAAATATACTGCCCCAATATCAGCTATTCTGAACTCTCCACTTTCTGGTTCTTCTATCCCTTGCTTGATTTTCTGAATTTCAGGATCCTGTTCCTGAGCTGTCTGGATGTCACCAAGCAGGGTAGATGCTAATGTCATAGTAGAGAACTGTCCCACTATAAGTTCAAGACTGAAATCTGTAATCTCTTTTTGTAAGGGTGGTGACATGGCTGCTAGGGATAATAAGGTAGCACTAGACTTCCTGCTAAGTACGTCTGCCACCTTATTTGCTTTTCCTGGGTGGTAGAGGATGTCGATGTCATAGTCCTTGACTAGCTCTAGCCATCTACGCTGTCGCATATTCAGATCCTTCTGAGTGAAGAAATACTTCAGACTCTGATGATCTGTATACACTCTTCACTGAGCTCCATACAAGTAATGTCTCCAAATTTTGAGAGCGAACACGACTGCTGCAAGCTCAAGATCATGAGTAGGATAGTTCCTCTCATAGTCCTTGAGTTGTCTGGAGGCATAGGCGATTACCTTGTCATCTTGCATCAGTACTGCTCCTAGTCCCAATTTAGAGGCATCACTATAAATGTCAAAACTGTCGGTGTTTTCTGGTAGAGCCAAAATGGGAGCACTGGTCAATCTCCTCTTTAGCTCACTGAAGTTGTTCTGACAGTCCTCTGTCCACTGAAATCTTCTGTTCTTTCTGGTAAGAGCTGTCAGTGGGGAGGCTATTCTGGAGAAATCCTCTATGAACTTTCTGTAATAACCTGCTAGTCCCAAAAAGCTCCTGATCTCAGTGGCATTTTTGGGTCTTTGCCAGTTACTCACAGCTTCTATTTTACTAGGGTCTACCATGATACCATCCTTTGAGATGAGGTGACCCAGGAAGGACACCTGATCTAACCAAAATTCACATTTCGTGAACTTAGCGTACAGCTGGTTCTGCTGAAGGGTCTGCAATACTATTTTCAGGTGCTCTGCGTATTCTTCCTGAGTTCCTGAATAGATAAGGATGTCATCGATAAATACGATAACGAACTTATCTAAGTATTCTCTGAATACCCTGTTCATGAGGTCCATGAAAGTAGCTGGAGCATTTGTCACGCGAAAGGGCATGACTACGAACTCGTAATGTCTGTATCTAGTCCTGAATGCTGTCTTGGGTATATCCCCTTCTTTAACTTTTACCTGATGATAACCTGATCTGAGGTCTATCTTAGAGAACACTACTGCTCCCTTTAGCTGGTCGAACAGGTCATCTATTCTGGGAAGAGGATACCTATTTTTGATCGTGACTTGGTTCAGTGCCCGGTAGTCTATACACAGGCGCATGCTCCCGTCTTTCTTCTTCACGAACAACACAACCGCTCCCCATGGTGAGTGACTAGGACGTATGAAGCCCTTGTCAAGCAGCTCCTGTAGTTGCTCATGAAGTTCTTCAGTTCTGCTGGAGCCATGCGGTAAGGCACTTTGGAGATAGGATTCGTATCGGGAATGAGTTCTATCTCAAATTCAATCTCCCTGTCTGGTGCTAGGCATGGTAACTCTTCAGGGAAGACTGCTGGGTAGTCACATACAACTCGGACCCCTTCCAGCTATTGGTCCTTGTTCTGACTGGTATTGACTACATGTGCTAGGAATCCCGTACATCCTGAATCCATTAATTTCCGTGCTTTTAGAGCTGAGAGAAACTTCTTGGCCTTTCTCTTTGGTTCTCCGATGTACTCGAACTGTACTTCTGCTTCAGGTTGGAATACGGCTTTCTGTTTACGGCACTCTATAGAGGCACCGTATCTAATCAAGAAGTCCATTCCAGAAATGACATCGTAATCAGTCATATCTAGAACTATCAGATCACAAAAGAGTTCTCTATCTGCTATAATGACTGGCACTGCTGTGAGCCAGTGCGTGGATGCCATAATTTCTCCTGAAGGTAATGTTGTCAAAAACTGACCACTGAGTACCTCTGGAGGTATCGCTATCTTTTCGGCAAATGCCCTGGATATATAAGAATGGGTTGCCCCAGTATCGAATAAGACAGTTGTACTTTACTGTAAAATACTAATCTGACATGAAACAACTGTCGAGGCATTCGCTACGTCCTCTTTAGTGAGTGAGTAGATCCTCGCATTGGTCTTAGCTGGAGGGGCTTCTAGTCTGCCCTGGCTGATGTGTGGACCATCTAAAGCGGCCTGCATCTGATGTAATTGAGCTGGCTGGCCTCCGTACTGAATCGGCTGTGGTTGAGGAAGACTGGTCTTGTTTGGGCACTGCTTAGCCATATGCCCTTCCTGTCCATACTCAAAGCATCCTCGGGTGCCCTTACGACAAACTCCAGGGTGGAATTTCTCACAAGCAGCACATTTGGGAAAACTAGGTGTTGGTTACTATTCGGAAAACCTAGAGGTTCCACTGTACAAAAATTTTGTACAAAGGTCTGAACCTTTTCCTAGCTACCATGTGTTCTTTTAAATTAAATTTTGGATCGCCTGCGGAACTTAACACGTATGATCCAAAACTTAATCTATTTGTTCTTTTAGGTTTTGACTTGGATCTCCTGCGGAACTTAACACGTTCGACCCAAATCGCCTTAAGTTATTAATTCCATTAAATATTAATTTCCATAATTGGTTCCCAGTACTGACGTGGCGAGGCACATGGCCTTCTTGGATATGGGAGCAACCACCACCGACTAGACAAAACCTTTTATGGAAAGCTAATATTTAATAATCTAAAATAACTTTAGGTTAACCGAAAAGAATAATCAAATCACAAGGAAAAATAAAACAAAAGAACACAACATCGAAAAACATATTCGAAATACTAGAATCGTAAGGCTCTTGTATTTGGTATTATTTCCATAAATAACTAGTATGATGCGGAAAAGGAAAAACTACTAGTTATACCTTCTAGAAAGACCTCTTGATCTTCTACCGTATTCCTCTTCTAACCTCGGACGTTGTGTGGGCAACGGTCTTCCGAGATGAGAAACCACCAACCACCTTCTTCTCCTCCTAGCTAGGTTCGGCCACAACAAGGAAGCTTCACCAAGGATGAAGATCAAAACACCAACCAAGCTCCAAGAGATGCAATCTTTCTCTCCTTCTTCTTCTTCTTCTCCAAGTAGTATCCGGCCACCACAAGAACTCCAAGAGGGATGAAGTATTCGGCCACCACAAGAGGAAGAGAGGGAGAGGATGATGGCCGGCCACAACACCAAGGAAAAGAGGGAGAGAAATAATAGAGGTTGTTCCCATGAAGGCACCCCCACCCCTTCTTTTATATTCCTTGGCCTAGGTAAATTAGGAAATTTAATTACAATAAAATTTCCTTAATTTTCTTGACATGATTTAATTGAGAAAAATAAAATAAAATTTCCCCAATTAAACTATATTGGCCGGCCACATCAAAAGGAAGTAAATTAGACAAGTTTTAATCAACAAATTAAAACTTCTTAATTTGTTTCCGGAAATTTTAAAATTAAAATTTCTCTTCAAAAATCTCTTCATGGTTGATAAAAAAAAATTTCTATAATTTTAATTTTACAACATGTGAATAATTTTTAAAGAGAAAATAAAATATCTCACCAATCCACAAATAAGGAAAGAGATCTAATCTCTTTCTTTAATCTTTTGTAGATCTTTTACAAGAAAGATATTTTAATTTTAATTCTCTTTAATAAATTATATCTTCCACATAATAAAAAATAAAATTAAAAATCTTTTTAATTTAATATGGCCGGCCCCCTCTAGCTTGGGTTCAAGCTAGGGCCGGCCACCCCAATCCATGCTTAGGCCGGCCCTAGCTTGTTTCCAAGCTAGCTTGGCCAGCCCTCTTTAGGTGGGTATAGAAGGTGGGTATAGGTGGGTATAGTACTCTATAAATAAGAGGCTACGATAGGGACCGAGAGGAGGAATTGGTTTTCATCTCCCGATAAAATTAAGCATCCCGTGTTCGCCCCGAACACACAGCTTAATTTTATCAATAATAATTCATTCCACTAGAGAACTATTATTGAACTACCGCACCAATCCCAAATTACATTTTTGGGCTCCTTCTTATTATGAGTGTGTTAGTCTCCCTGTGTTTAAGATATCGAATGTCCACTAATTAAGTGAATTACTGACAACTCATTTAATTAATATCTTAGTCCAAGAGTAGTACCACTCAACCTTATCATCATGTCGGACTAAGTCCACCTGCAGGGTTTAACATGACAATCCTTATGAGCTCCTCTTGAGGACATTATCAACTTAGTATCTCTAGGACACAGTTTCCTTCTATAATCAACAACACACTATAAGTGATACCATTTCCCAATTTATTGGGCTTATTGATTCATCGAACTAAATCTCACCCATTGATAAATTAAAGAAATAAATATCAAATATATATGCTTGTTATTATATTAGGATTAAGAGCACACACTTCCATAATAACTGAGGTCTTTGTTCCTTTATAAAGTCAGTATAAAAGAAACGACCTCAAATGGTCCTACTCAATACACTCTGAGTGTACTAGTGTAATTATATAATCAAGATAAACTAATACCTAATTACACTACGACCTTCTAATGGTTTGTTCCTTTCCAATCTGGTCGTGAGCTACTGTTTATAATTTTTAAGGTACTGATAACATCATCTTCTGCATTTGACACCACATACTATGTTATCTACAATATAAATTAAATGAACAACTACAAACAAATGTAGACAATTTGACCAAATGTGATTCTTTATTCACAATGAATGTTTACAAAGCTTAGGCTTTCAGTATGCACTCCAACAATCTCCCACTTATACTAATGACTAAGCTGTCATATCTTCTACCATACATCTGATTCCCATTTCCTCCACATGCCGATCGAAAGCTTTTGCCGGAAGGGCCTTAGTGAAAGGATCTACCAGGTTATCCGCTGATGCAATCTTGGCGATGATAACTTCTCCTCGCTTCACGATATCTCGTATCAGGTGGTACTTGCGCTCTATATGTTTACTTGCCTTATGAGCTTGTGGTTCCTTCGAGTTTGCGACTGCACCGCTATTATCACAATAAATTATGATAATTTTGGGCAAACCAGGAATCACATCTAAGTCCATTAGAAAGTTGCTGAGCCATACTGCTTCTTTAGCTGCTTCAGAAGCTGCTACATACTCAGCTTCCATGGTTGAGTCCGAAACGCATTTCTGCTTAACACTCCTCCATGAAATGGCTCCACCTCCTAAAGTAAACACATAGCCTGATGTAGACTTACTACTGTCCCTATCTGATTGGAAATCTGAATCCGTGTAACCCATAGGAAGCAAATCGTCTGTTTGGTAAACTAGCATATAATCTCTAGTCCTTCTCAGGTACTTTAATATATGCTTTACCGCAGTCCAATGTCCTTGTCCAGGGTTACTCTGATATCTACTGACCATGCCCACGGCAAAGCAGATACCAGGTCTCGTACATAGCATTGCATACATAAGGCTTCCTACAGCTTAAGCATAAGGAACTGCTTTCATGTCTTCTATCTCCTTTGATGTCTTTGGAGACATCTCTTTAGATAGAGCTATTCCATGCCTAAAAGGTAAGAAACCTTTCTTGGAATCCTACATGCTAAAACGAGCAAGGATTGTATCTATATATGAAGCTTGCGACAGACAACATTTTTTTCTTGCGATCTCTTATAACTTTGATCCCAAGAATGTGTGCACATTCTCCTAAGTCCTTCATATCAAATTGTTTGGACAACCATACCCTTACGTCTGATAATACCTTGACATTGTTGCCAATTAACAAAATATCATCTACGTATAGTACAAGAAATACCACCACGTTTCCGTTACATTTCTTATATACACATGACTCATCCGAACTTTGAATAAATCCATATGACTGGATTACTTCATTAAACCGGATGTTCCAAGATCTTGAAGCTTGCTTCAGTCCATAAATGGACCGATTGAGCTTGCACACTAGATGCTCTTTGCCTTTTTCAATGAACCCTTCTGGTTGCTTCATATGGATATTTTCTTCAAGACTTCAATTAAGGAAAGCTGTCTTGACATCCATTTGCCAAATCTCATAATCCATATGAGTAGCAATGGATAAGAGTATCCGGATAGATTTAAGCATGGCTACCGGTGAAAAAGTTTTCTCATAATCGATTCCCTCTTTCTGAGTATACCCTTTCGCAACAAGCCTAGCTTTGAAGGTTTCTACCTTCCCGTCTATCCCTCTTTTCCTTTTGTAGATCCACTTGCATCCAACGGCTTTTACACCATTAGGTGGTTCTACAAGCTCCCAGACCTTATTAGAGTACATAGACTCTATTTCAGAATTCATCGCCTTTGGCCAAGACACTGCATCTATATCTTGGAGTGCTTCGTCATATGTCCAGGGATCAGGTTCATGTTTACCCGGGATCAAGTCCGAAGACTCTCCCAAAAACATGAATCTCTCAGGTTGCCTCACAACCCTCCCACTACGACGAGGCACTGTCTGTGGTTGTGTATCATGTGTGACACGTGTTGCAGTCTCTTGTGGTACTTCATCTTGTACTGTTGGTACTAAAGTAGACGTGCCCTCTCTTAGTTCTTCTAAAACAACTTTACTACTGGGCTTATGATCCATTATATAGTCTTCTTCTAAAAACTGGGCATTGGTGCTAACAATGACCTTCTGGTCTTTAGGACTATAAAATAAACCTCCCTTCGTTCCTTTGGGATATCCCATAAACACGCGAACTTCTGTACGAGATTCTAACTTATCAGCATCTGGTTTCAGCACATGTGCTGGACTACCCCAAATCCGAATATGTCTTAGACTGGGATTTCGCTCATTCCACAATTCTATGGGAGTAGAAGAAACTGATTTAGAAGGTACTAAGTTCAGAACGTACACTGCTGTTTCCAGAGCATATCCCCAAAACGAATTTGGTAATTCTGAATAACTCATCATCGATCTAACCATCTCCATAAGAGTCCTATTCCTTCATTCTGCTACACCATTCTGTTGGGGTGTTCCAGGTGCAAACAATTGGGATTGAATCCCGGCCTCTGATAAGTAATTCCTAAACTCTCCTAAGAGGTATTCGCCACCACGATCAGATCGTAGTGTCTTGATACTTTTACCTAGTCGTTTCCCCACATCAGCCTTGTATTCTTTGAACTTATCAAAGCACTCGGACTTGCGGCGCATTAGGTAAATGTATCCATATCTTGAATAATCATCTATAAAAGACACAAAATATTCAAAACCACCTCTTGCCTGGACAGACATAGGACTACATAAATCAGAATGAACCAATTCTAACACTTCTTTGTCTCTATATCCCTTGGCCTTGAACGACCTTTTGGTCATTTTTCCTTCCAAGCAAGATTCACAAGTTGGAAAATTTTCCAACTCTAATAAACTTAAAAGTCCATCGGCTATAAGCCTCTGAATCCTACTTAAGTTAATATGACCAAGCCTTAGATGCCAAAGATATGCTTGGTTCATTTCCGAAGGTTCTTTTCTCTTATTAGAGTTAGAAGATGAGTTATAAATTTCCATGTTTTGCTTTGTGGAAGAAATTAGATTTAAAGTATACAAATTGCCAACTAATGCACCAGAACAGATAATCACTTTATTTCTCTTAATAACTACATCATTACTAAAGAAAACTGAATATCTATCTAAAAATAGTTTAGAAACTGAAATTAAATTCTTTCTAAAACTGGGTACATAAAGACAATTTCTTAAAATCAAATTTCTATTTATACTAAAAGATAAGTAGACGTCTCCCACTGCAACAGCTGCCACCTTAGTAGCATTGCCCATGTAGACGGTAATCTCTCCTTCAGATAGTCGTCGGGTTTCCTGGAACCCCTGCAGGGAATTGCAGACATGATCAATGGCTCCCGTATCTACACACCAGGTGCTGGTAGATAACACCGCTAAACATGTTTCAACAACTAGAGCATGAGATATACCTTTGTTTTGGTTCCTACGAGGACAGTCTGCCTTCCAATGTCCTGCCTGCTTGCAGATGAAGCTCTTGCCCTTCGGCTTCTTCACTCCAGCTTTAAATCCCGTACTCTGAGATTTATTCACTTTCTTTGTTGAACCAGCTTGTTTCTTCTTCTTCTTTCCTCTCGGTTTAGAAGTAGAACCATTTTCAGCATAGTGAATTTGAGCATTGTGACAAAATAATCCTTCTGCTGCTTGAAGTTCTGTCAGTAGTTCCGCTAATGAATAAATCCTCTTATTCATATTATAGTTCAGGTGAAACTGCTCAAAACTTCTAGGTAGCGTTTGGAGGATCATATCGATCTGGGTTTCCCCATCAATTTCTCCTCCAAGGATCTGTATTTCGTTCAGATAACCCATCATCTTTAGGATATGATCCCTCACAGGAGTACCCTCTTGCATGGTGGCTGTCATTATCTTTCTCATGGCTTCTTGCCTAGAAGCCCTATCCTGATGACCAAAGAGTTCTTTGAGATTGTTCATAATATCATAAGCTGTTGGTAAATCTTGATGCTGATGCTGCAATACATTTGACATTGAAGCCAAAATGTAACACCGCGCCATCTCATCAGCTTTTACCCATTTCCTATGATATTCAATCTCCTCTTGGGTAGATTCACCAGTAGGTGCTTCAGGGCAAGCCTCAGTCAGTACAAATTTATAGCCTTCAGTAGTAAGAACAATGTCCCGGTTTCTTTTCCAATCTATGTAATTTGGTCCAGTAAGTCTATTCTGTTGAAGTATGATGGATAGTGGGTTGAAAGTCATTCTAAGAATCACAAATAACTTTTGGTCAGAACTCTAAATTTAGAATAATATTGATTCCTCAAACAATACTATTTTAAATTAACCAACACCTCAAAACACCGTAAATTTTGTATGCCACGTTAGTGTGGACGTATACAAATTCGACATTTGTAAAAGGAGGGTTTTAACCCATTAATTTTATTATCTTGTCAACCTAACTTTTTGACAAATAAAATTAATAGTTGGTATCATTTGGTCACACAAATAATAGCAGTGACTCCGATGGGGAGGATACTATTAGATGTGTCTAAGTGTATACCATTACTTGACACTAAGTCCATTAATAAGATTATGCTCCTTCCGTTGGGGAAGATCACACGCTCTTAATTAAATTCCTATAGTCATCCAAAAATGGAAGTCTGTTCTAGTGATCCACAAACAAGCTCATCCGTTATGGAGGAAGACACTCAGAGCCAACGCGCAAACTTGTTTGCATCACTTACAAACCAGTAATGGAGACCATGGGATTTACTTAAATATCCCTCTCCCACTTAGTTATTTATAAATGAGGAATTTTAACTATGCTAGCCTACTAAACATGTAAACTAACATGCACACACAGCACAATATAAAAGCAATAAATAGAAAATCTAATTTTCAACTATTATGGCTTTTATCTCTAGTTGTCCTCCGTGTGTTGTCATCCCAAGCTGCTGCCATATTTAGCCACCGCCACCGGGTCTAGCTGTCGCATCCATCTTGCTCCTAGTTCCGCTGTGCCTCTGGTCCTTAGAAGGTTCCACGCTTTGCAAGATTTGATCCGCGACATAAATAGAATTTTACATTTTTGATCCTATATACCATAAAAGGAATGTACATGTATTTAGATCAAAAATAAAATCCTAATAAAACTAAATACAGCTCCTGCTATATTTTAATACAATCATGCACACACATATAAATGCCCTTGACATGTCCAAGGGTCCAATCACACACATAATAACTAAAAGTCATAATAGTTGGATCCTGCATCCACAAAGTTAGCACATCCTACTCTTAACCTGCCTAAATTATGTATGACATGTGCATAATTAACCTAATACCAAATACACAGAGGCAAAACCCTAGCTCTGATACCAATTATTGGTTACTACTCGGAAAACCTAGAGGTTCCACTGTACAAAAATTTTGTACAAAGGTCTGAACCTTTTCCTAGCTACCATGTGTTCTTTTAAATTAAATTTTGGATCGCCTGCGGAACTTAACACGTTTGATCCAAAACTTAATCTATTTGTTCTTTTAGGTTTTGACTTGGATCTCCTGCGGAACTTAACACGTTCGACCCAAATTGCCTTAAGTTATTAATTCCATTAAATATTAATTTCCATAATTGGTTCCCAGTACTGACGTGGCGAGGCACATGGCCTTCTTGGATATGGGAGCAACCACCACCGACTAGACAAAACCTTTTATGGAAAGCTAATATTTAATTTCCTAAAATAACTCTAGGTTAACCGAAAAGAACAATCAAATCACAAGGAAAAATAAAACAAAAGAACACAACATCGAAAAACATATTCGAAATACTAGAATCGTAAGCCTCTTGTATTTGGTATTATTTCCATAAATAACTAGTATGATGCGGAAAAGGAAAAACTACTAGTTATACCTTCTAGAAAGACCTCTTGATCTTCTACCATATTCCTCTTCTAACTTCGGACGTTGTGTGGGCAACGGTCTTCCGAGATGAGAAACCACCAACCACCTTCTTCTCCTCCTAGCTAGGTTCGGCCACAACAAGGAAGCTTCACCAAGGATGAAGATCAAAACACCAACCAAGCTCCAAGAGATGCAAGCTTTCTCTCCTTCTTATTCTTCTTCTCCAAGTAGTATCCGGCCACCACAAGAACTCCAAGAGGGATGAAGTATTTGTCCACCACAAGAGGAAGAGAGGGAGAGGATGATGGTCGGCCACAACACCAAGGAAAAGAGGGAGAGAAATAATAGAGGTTGTTCCCATGAAGGCACCCCCACCCCTTCTTTTATATTCCTTGGCCTAGGCAAATTAGGAAATTTAATTACAATAAAATTTCCTTAATTTTCTTGACATGATTTAATTGAGAAAAATAAAATAAAATTTCCCCAATTAAACTATATTGGCCGGCCACATCAAAAGGAAGTAAATTAGACAAGTTTTAATCAACAAATTAAAACTTCTTAATTTGTTTCCGGAAATTTTAAAATTAAAATTTCTCTTCAAAAATCTCTTCATGGTTGATAAAAAAAATTTCTATAATTTTAATTTTACAACATGTGAGTAATTTTTAAAGAGAAAATAAAATATCTCACCAATCTACAAATAAGGAAAGAGATCTAATCTCTTTCTTTAATCTTTTGTAGATCTTTTACAAGAGAGATATTTTAATTTTAATTCTCTTTAATAAATTATATCTTCCACATAATAATAAATAAAATTAAAAATCTTTTTAATTTAATATGGCCGGCCCCTCTAGCTTGGGTTCAAGCTATGGCCGGCCACCCCAATCCATGCTTAGGCCGGCCCTAGCTTGTTTCCAAGCTAGCTTGGCCAGCCCTCTTTAGGTGGGTATAGAAGGTGGGTATAGGTGGGTATAGTACTCTATAAATAAGAGGCTACGATAGGGATCGAGAGGAGGAATTGGTTTAGGTCTCCCGATAAAATTAAGCATCCCGTGTTCGCCCCGAACACACAACTTAATTTTATCAATAATAATTCATTCCACTAGAGAACTATTATTGAACTACCGCACCAATCCCAAATTACATTTTTGGGCTCCTTCTTATTATGAGTGTGTTAGTCTCCCTATGTTTAAGATATCGAATGTCCACTAATTAAGTGAGTTACTGACAACTCATTTAATTAATATCTTAGTCCAAGAGTAGTACCACTCAACCTTATCATCATGTCAGACTAAGTCCACCTGCAGGGTTTAACATGACAATCCTTATGAGCTCCTCTTGAGGACATTATCAACCTAGTATCTCTAGGACACAGTTTCTTTCTATAATCAATAACACACACTATAAGTGATACAATTTCCCAATTTATCGGGCTTATTGATTCATCGAACTAAATCTCACCCATTGATAAATTAAAGAAATAAATATCAAATATATGTGCTTGTTATTATATTAGGATTAAGAGCACACACTTCCATAATAACTGAGGTATTTGTTCCTTTATAAAGTCAGTATAAAAGAAACGACCTCAAATGGTCCTACTCAATACACTCTGAGTGTACTAGTGTAATTATATAATCAAGATAAACTAATACCTAATTACACTACGACCTTATAATGGTTTGTTCCTTTCCATTCTGGTCGTGAGCTACTGTTTATAATTTATAAGGTACTGATAACATCATCTTTTGCATGTGACACCACATACTATGTTATCTACAATATAAATTAAATGAACAACTACAAACAAATGTAGACAATTTGACCAAATGTGATTCTTTATTCATAATGAATGTTTACAAAGCTTAGGCTTTCAGTATACACTCCAACACTAGGCTGTTTACTAGCTGGTCCTCCTTTTGGGTAACTCCCTGGTTTGCGTTTGTTGCTGGAGTTCCCTTTCCAGTTAGAGCCGTGGGAGCTGTGGCCCTGGTGTTTCTGAGTACCTGAGCCTCCTTGGCCTTTGGACTCTGAGAAGGATTGCTTCTGCTGCTTGATTCTATTCTGGTAATGCTCCGTGATGAGAGCACTACTTACTAGTTCTTCTGTGGTTTGTGGCCTATGAACGCCACTGGCTACATTCAGTGCTATGTCCGGTCTCAGCATCTTAAGCATTAGTCGGACCCTTTCCTTTTCAGTGCTGACTAATTCGGGACATAGACGAGCCAGCCTGTTGAATTTCTTCACGGCTTCCTCAACTAAAAGGTTGCCCTGGCGAAATTCAGTGAACTCGTCGTAGTGACGGTTTGTGACCCGCATGTGAAAGAACTCCTCAAAGAATTCTTTCTCGAAGTCAGCCCATGTCATCTGGTTTACTGGGCGCTTCGCTCTAATTCTCTCCCACCACATACGTGCATCTCCTACTAGGCAGAAGGAGGCGCACTTCACCTTCTCATGTTCTGGCCAGTCCAGAAGCTCCATCGTACTCTCCAGTGTTTTGAACCAGCCCTGAGCATCCCATGGTTCCCTGGTGCCTGAGAAATTCTCTGGCTTGACTTTCTGCCACTGGATCAGATAGGCTTCTCTCTGTGTTCCTGCTGCTAGGGCCACTGGTGCTGTAGGTTGGACTGGTGGAACCTCTATAACTACTGGAGTTTCTAAGTTAGGTTCTGGGGTGACAGTGGGGGTGTTCTGCTGATTAGCCCTTAAAGTGGCTATCTCTTGTTGCTGTTCAGCTAGTTGCTGTTGTAACTGAGCCACTACTGCTGTAAGGTCTGGGGGAGGCACTGAACTGCCTGCCTCATGCTGGGGCTCAGTAGCTGGTGCCCTTCTAGCTGGGAGTCCTCGTGCCATTTCTAGAGACATAGAGGATATACATAACTAATACAATCATAATTGCATAACTATTATTATCATGTTAGATGCTATCATAAATAAACATGCTTTAGTTATCTCTAAACATGAAAATAAGAAACATAAATACAGTGAGAGATGTTCTTACTTGGAAGCTGCAAGTTCAATGCTGATGTGTGTGTAGGAAGTATGGAACTTTTACTCTGATACCACTCTGTAACGCCCCGCCTTCTGCTTGCTAAATTGTAAAGTCGGGGTTACTTTATGCTATGCTAAGCTATATCCATGACCATAACTAAGTCTAGGTGCGAAAAGATGTACCAATTAAAATCTTTGCTAACTGCTACTAAATTCGGGATTTTATTATCAGACATATGCTAAGGGGTGTAATATAAGATATACATGTCATACATTACATCCCCTATGGTCAAGGAATCTAAATAGGGGTTTGCAGCTGATATCAGGCCTCCCAATCGATCAGTGGATTGATTGGAAAGGCCTGATCGATCCACTGATCGATTCAGATGGCTACTGTATATGAAAACTTTGTTTGGATAGATCGGTTGATCGATCCAGACTTGTTAATCGATTCAGCTTGCTACTGTGCACGGGGTAAATTCTGGATCGATCGGCTGATCGATCCAGGGGTCGATTCCAAGGCTCTCTGTTCGCGAGGCTAATTCCCCGATCGATCCAGTGATCGATTCCAAAGCTTACTGTTCGCGACAATAGCTCCGATCGATCGGATGATCGATCCAAAAACATACTGTTCACGGAAATCAGCCTCCCAATCGATCAACCGATTGATTGAGGTCCCTCCAATCGATCGGCCGATCGATTGGAGTTTCTGATTTCGCGGCTGAGCTCTGATTTCAGCACTGTTTCGTGCAGAAATCTCACATACAACTCTATAAGCACAATAAAACTGCTAAACACTATCAGGGCTCATAATTAGCTATCTAAGACCATGGCAACAAGTAATCTAAGTCTAATTATCACAATTCAAGACATCTAAACAATTAAAGGTGCAGAAAAGTAACACTACAAGAAAGTACTAAGTTATTAAGGTTTCTAATTCCTCCAAGATCTTTATTCCAGTTCCTGCCCACACTCATCTTTGTAGCATTGTCCTCCAGCCTCCGCTAGTCCTTCTTTCCTTTACCCTTATCTGCAGTATAAGGAAAAGAAGTATCTGTAAGCTTTCGCTTAGTAAGAAACCATCTACCTCACAAAACATGCATACGATGCAACTTATGCTTTGAAAACATGATATTCGAAACGTGTGTTGAACAAGCTATAACATGGCATTCTAACATACAAAACATAGGAACCAAAAACTGATCATGGCTATAACTGAAATGTCAATAAGCAAAGACTAAAGTGAAACATACTGAGTTAAACTAAAGGTGAGCTAGAACTGATTTTAAAATATAATCACCTAACTGATTGTGAATTTGAAAGCTATTATCATACTAGATAAAAATACATAATCATGCTGCTGATGGGCCCGGCAGCTGTACTTGCTGTGCGCGCATCCCTAACTAAACCCGGGGTTGCAAATTCTGAATCTAGTAGGGTTTACTAGGTTATCTAAACCTAGGGACGACTATGGGAGCCCAACCCAATGGACATCTAGTCCAGTACAGTGCCACTGCTGAAAGTAAAATACTGGATCATAAGCTAATTAATTTATCTTGCCGGTTCTAGGTTATCTAAACCTAGAGCAAGGTTATCTAAACCTAGAGGCGACTATGGGAGTCCACCCATTGGACCGTAGTCCCATATAAGCTATAGCAAGACTAGATAAGCTATTTTAAATACTTCTGTTGCATTTACTGAGCTATTAAAATGCCTACTGTAACATTTTACTGAGCTAAGCATTTTATCGAACACGTGGTGTGGTCTAACTCTCCCCTCTATTAGGGAGACCACCTCTAGGCACCCGACAACATCTAGATCCTCCAACTGAAGGGGAAAGACGTGTCTGGCCCATCTAGAGATACTCAACTAAATACCTAAAACTGTGAGGAGGGTTAAATACACCCTATGTACCGAAAAAACTACATATAGCTAATTTAAAAGCATACAATCGTACGAAAAGCTACTTATACTGCAGGTGAGGGGTTTCTTACCTCCTGCGCTAGATTTCTTACGATTCTAGTCGCTAGTTTTCTGGTGGAGAAGATCCCTTCGGCGATCTCCTTGCGTCTACGTGTTCCTCTCTTGGAGGAGAGCGTCCTCGTGCCGGAGTTGTCGCCGGGAGACGTTCCTACGATCCTAGGGATGGAACCCTAGGCCTTCCTTGGCTTGGGCGCCGAGAGGGTGAGGGAGAAAGAGAGAGGGTCGGCGGGTAAGGTTTGAGGGAAAAGTTTTCTCGTTCAAGAAAATAACAATTCCTCACTTAAATTCCCTATTTATATTAAGTGGGTAATTCGGCCCAACTGAAATATAAATATAATTGTTCCCCTTTCCTTTCAGCATGACCCTGCTGGGTTCACTTGGTTACTAGAGTCCACTATAAGTCGTAGGACCCAATAGGTCTCGGGTTCAATACCCGCGTAGGCTATTTTACATTCCTATTTGTTTTTGCTATTTCCGCTACTCTACAAATTCTGTAAAAATATCCTAAAATTCCAGAAAAATACTAGGATATTTCTAATAATTATTTTGAGAATTTTTGGGCGTTACAATTAGATCTAGTTTAATCGAATTTATTTTTCGATTTTGTGTTTTCTTCTTTTTCGAATTTGTGATTCGATTGTTCTTTTTGGTTAACCTAGAGTTATTTAAGGAAATAAATATTAGCTTTCCTTAAAAGGTTTTTCCTAGGCGGTGGTGGTTGCTCCCATATCTAAGAAGGCCATGTGCCTCGCCATGCAGTCCTGGAAGCCAATTTTGAAAATTAATATTTATGGAATTAATAATCTAGGTAGATTTGAATCAATAGTGTTAAGTTCCGCTTGCGATTCAAATCTAAACCATTAAGAACAGATAAGTTAAATTTGGAATCAATGATGTTAAGTTCCGTCTGTGATTCCTAATTTAACTTCTAAAGAACACAATAGGTTATTTAAGGAAAGGTTCGACACTTGTACAAAAATTTTTGTACAGTGGAACCGGTACGTTTTCCTAGGTTTAACCAACAAGTCTGCCTTCTAATGTCCAGTCTGCTTGCAGATGAAGCACTTGCCTTTCGGCTTCTTCACTCTAGCTTTAGGTCCAGTACTTAGAGATCTTTTCACCTTCTTTGCTGAGCCAACCTATTTCTTCTTCTTCTTCTTGCCTTTCGACTTAGAAGCTGAAACATTTTCAGCAAAATGAATTTGAGAATTATGAAAAAATAATCCTTCTGCTGCCTGAAGTTCTATCAGTAGTTCTGCCAATGAATACATCCTCTTATTTACATTATAGTTCAGGCAGAACTGCTCAAAACTTCTAGGTAGTGTCTGGAGAATAATATAGATTTGGGTTTCCCCATCGATTTCAGCTCCAAGGATATGTATTTCATTCAGATAAGCCATCATCTTGAGGAAATGATCCCTTACGGGTGTCCCCTCTAACATGGTGGTTGTCATTAACTTTCTCATTGCCTCTTGCCTAGCAGCCCGATTCTGGCGTCCGAAGAGTTCTTTGAGATTGTTCATCATGTCATAAGCAGTTGGTAAATCCTGATGCTGATGTTGCAGTACATTTGACATTTAAGCCAAAATGTAACATCGCGCCATTTCATTTGCCTTTACCCATTTCTTATGAGCCTCAATCTCCTCTTCACTAGAATCACTATTAGGCACATTAGGGCAGACCTCCAATAGTACAAACTTATAGCCTTCAGCAGTTAGGACAATGTCCAGGTTTCTTTTCCAATCTATGTAGTTTGGACCAGTAAGTTTGTTCTCTTTCAGTATAATGGCCAGTGAGTTGAAAGTCATCCTAAGAATCATAAAATAAACTTTGGTCAAGACTCTAAATTTAGTATAATATTGATTCCTCGAACAATATTATTTAAATTTACCAACACCTCAAACACCGTGAATTTTGTATGCCATGATAGTGTGGACGTATACAAAATCAAAGATTTGTAAGAGGAGGTTTTACCCATTAATTTTATTCTTGTCAACCTAACATTATGACAAATAAAATTAATAGTTGATTTTTCCTTCGGTCACACAAAGAATAGTAGTGACTTCGATGGGGAGGATACTATTAATTGTGCCTAAGTGTATAACATTACTTGATACTTAGTCCATTATATAGAATTGTGCCCCTTCAGAGGGAGAACATCACACACTCCTAAATATCTTCCTATAATCATCAATAAAGGAAGTTTGATCTAGTGATCTGCAAACAAACTCATCCGATGGGGAGGGAGGCACTCAGAGCCAACACGCAAGTTTATCGCATCACTTACAAACCAGTAATGGAGACCGTGGAATTTATATACTAATCTCTCCCACTTAGTTATTTAAGGTGAAAATTTTTAAACTATGCAAGCATACATCACATGCACATCACAGTAAATAAAAGCAATAAATATGGAAATTAATTTTCTAACTATTATAGCTTCTTCCATCACTATCCTCCATGTGCTGCTAACCTTAGTTGTTGTCATCTTTAGTCACTGCCATCGGGTCTAGTTGTCGCATCTATCTTGCTTTTTATTCCGCTGTGCCTTTGGTCCTCAAATAGTCCCATGCCTCGCAAGGATATGATCCACGACAAAAATAGAATTTTACATATATCGATCCTATATTCCACGAGGGAATGTACATCTAATCTAGATCGAAATAAAAATGTAAAATCCTAAAACTAATACAGCTCCTGCTGTATTTAATACATACAATCATGCACACACAATAAAATGCCCTTGACATGTCCAAGGGTCCAATCACACACAATATCTATAAGCCATAATAGTTGGAGCCTACAACCACAAAGTTAGCACATCCTACTATTATCCTACCTAAATTATGTATGACATGTGCATAATTAAATTGAAAACCAAAACACACAGAGGTAAACCTTAGCTCTGATACCAATTGTTGGTTGCTATGCGGAATATCATATCGATTCCCCTGTATAAAAATTTTGTACAAGTCCTTAACCTTAACTAACAACCTATTGTGTTCTTTAGAAATTAAATTAGGAATCACAAACAAAACTTAACATTATTGATTCCAAATTTAACTTATCTGTTCTTAGTGGTTTAGACTTGGATCGCAAATGATGCTTAACAATATTAATCCAAATCCACCCATGTTACAAATTTAATTAAATATTAATTTCTAAAATTGCCTTCCAGGACTGCATGGTGAGGTACTAGGCCTTCTTGGGTATGGGAGCGTCCACCACCGCCTAGACAAAGACTTTTAAAGAAATTTAATATTTAATTTCCTTATAGTAACCCTAGGTTTAACCAAAAGGAGCAATCAAATCAAAAATTTGAAAAACAAGAAAAAACACAAACTCGAATCACAAATTCGAAACTTAGAATCATATGTCTCTTGTGTTTGGTATTTCAAAAATTATACAAAGAAAACTAGTATGATGTAGAATAAAATTACTAGTTATATCTTTCTTTGTAAGCAACAACCTCTTAATCTTCTATCGTATTCCTCTTCTTATCTTGGACATTGTGTGGGCAACGATCTACCGAGATGAGAATCACCAAGACAACTTCCTTTTTGCAAGTTTCGGCCACCAACCTTCAAGCTCCAAGGGATGCAAGAGCAAAGCCTCCTTTCTCTCCTTCTAAGAACCGACCACCAACAAGAGCTCCAAGAGAGGGATGTGTTGGTGCAACCTTAGGTCAAGGTTGACCCGACTCGAGTTGACTTGACTCGAGTTGTATTTTGATGTTTGACTTGGGAAGATTGTTGATGCAACTTTAGGTCAAGATTGACCTAGTTGAGTTGCATGTTGATGTTTGACTCTTGTGAGAGAGTTCTATTCTTGTTATGGGACAAGAATAGATGGTTGGGAGATTATTGGTGCAACCCTAGGTCAAGGTTGACCTGGTTGACCTGAAAAGTCCAAGTATGGAGACTTGGCAAACGGAAAAGTCCAAGCAGGGGCAGGCGAAAAGTCCAAGTATGGAGACTTGGCATCGGAAAAGTCCAAGGCACGGGAAAAGTCAAGTATGGAGACTTGAGGGAAAGTCCAAACAGGAGTTTGGCACGGGAGAAAGTCCAGTGAGTGAAGCCGTCCCGTGAGTGAAGCCGAGGCGGTTGGAGAAAGTCCCGTGAGTGAAGCGCAGGGAAAGACCTAGTGAGTGAAGCTAGGCGGTGGAAATCCGGTGTGGCACGGTGAAAATCCTAGTGAGTGAAGCTAGGTGAAAGGGAAAGTCCTGGTGAGTGAAGCGGTGAAAGTCCCGTGAGTGAAGCCTGGGAAAGTCCTAACTGGATGTTAGGCGTATGGAAATCCTGAGTGAAGCAGTGTGAAGTCCGGTAAGTGAAGCCAGGCAAGGAAAATTCAGATGGATCGGGGATGATCGGACATGGTGTTGAGGAAAGTCCAAGTAGGTCAAAGGATTGACCGACACTTGGTGAGTTCAGGTCAAGGGAGTGACCAGATGCTAGGGATGAAGTACCAATAGGTCAAGGTTGACCGGATATTGGTTTGAAGTCTTGGGACTTGGTTTGGGCAAAACCAAGCTGGATCGGTCACCGATCGATCTGTTTTCTCTGATCGGTCGGTGACCGATCGATCGGCTCTCTGTTATTCGATCGGCCGGGCAGAAAAAAGGCCGATCGGTCCACGCATCGAGATCCCGATGCGTGGACCGATCGAGACGGCTTCGCGAGAAGGAAGGAAGGGATCGGTGGACCGATTCACCTCTTCCTGATCGGTGCGTGGACCGATCGAGTTCTAACGCAACGCTAGTTTCTTCGCTTCTTCGCAGTTATAAAGAGGTTGAGAAGCTCGTTGAGCGCTTCTTCTTCTCTTTGCCCTTCTTGAGCTTTGAGCTCTCTACTTCGTGAAGCTTCGTGTGAGCTTCCCCGGCTGGTCAGCTGCTGCTATCGTTCCGTGAAGTTGCTGCTTCGTCAACGGAAACCAGTCGAAGGCAAGATAGTGTGTGTTTTTACATTCTTATTGTTCTTGCTTCTTGTTGTATTTCTTGTACACTTATCTTGCTGTTGCAAGAGACTTTGTGGCGAGGTTTCTCCACCTAGAAGGAGTGTTTGATTTAGCCGGTTTTCCGGGGACTCATCCACCGACGGATTGATAGGGCTCGTCCACCTTACGGACACGCCGAGGAGTAGGAGTTTCATCTCCGAACCTCGTTACATCGACGAGTTTGAGGTTTGATCTTTCCGCTTTCGTTTATATTGTTTATTTCCGCTGCGCTAACCATAATCGTAGGAAGAAACGCGAGAATTTGGGGCGGCTATTCACACCCCCCTCTCTAGCCGAGCACGAAGGATCCTAACAAGTGGTATCAGAGCGAGGTCGCTCTTCATCGGATCAACACCCGTGGGAGCAAAGCTAGAGATGGATCAATTCGGAGAAGACATCACCATTCCACCCTTCTACAACGACAACTTCGCATATTGGAAGGTAAGGATGATGTATTTTCTTAGGACTAATATGTGGAACTGGTTTTGTGTACAAGAAGGGTTTACTCCTCCAATGGATAAAGAAGGAGAGCCTCTAGAGAAGAACAAGTGGACGAAGGAACAAGTCCACCAATTCACGATCAACAATGAGGTAACTAAAACAATTGAATTTTCATTACCTACTAGTGTTTTGTGTAAGATAGGTAAATACAACAATGCCAAGGAGTTGTGGAACAACTTGGCAAAGTTCCATGAGGATAGCTCAAGTTCAAGCCATGAAGAGGAGCTAAGTGAGCCAAGTAGCTCACATCATGGAGGGAGCGAATTGGGAGTTGAGGGCTACTCAACATCCAAGGAAGAAGAGGAGGAGAGTTCCTCTTGTTCAAGTTCGGAGCAAGAAGAAGAGGCATCTACCTCCGGAAGGGATGAGGAAGAGAGCTCACACCCATGCCCAAACCTAGGTAACTCAAGCATTTCAATTTCAAATAAGTTACATATAATATGCTTTGAGTGTAGGGAGTGTGGACATTACAAGAGCAAATGTCCAAAGAGAGTTAGGAAGACTCCACCGGCACCAAAGGTCAAGGAAGCCGGAGTCCCAACACGCAAAGGCAAGAAGCACGTGGTGTGCTTTCAATGCAAGCAACGGGGACACTATAGGAGCCAATGTCCGAAGGGGAGGAAACCTCGCAAGGACAAGAGATCGAGCACATCGATAGGGGGAGCTAAGGCAAACCCTAAGGTATCTTTTAAGGCTCATTCGTGCAATTCTAGTAGGATACATGCTAGTAATTTTATTGCATTAGTCAATAATGATGAGCATGTTAACACTAGAAATCAACACATGTGCTTAGGTGCTAAACATGTCAACCTAGATAGGGATACTACTAGGAATGCTAACCCTAGGTTTAACACTTCTAAGGTTAAGGAAAACCTAGGTAGAAACCCTAAATCAACTAGACACATGCCTAGGAACACCTCAAGAAAGAATGACAAACCAAAACTTGAGGTATTAGAGAAAGAAAATCAAGTCTTGAGGTCAAGACTTGACTCTCTAGAAAAGGCTCTTAAGGATTTGACTCTAGGGTCTAGGGGTCAAAAACCCAAGTCCAAGGACAAGAAAGGTTTGGGTCACAAACCTAAGTCCCAAATGGTCAAGCCCACCTATCATAATGTTCCATTCGATTATGGAACAAAACCTAGGGCTAGGAAGACCATTACCAAGGTTACAAGGGGAGTCACCCCTATAGTTGACCTTGATGAGACCCAAATGACCAAGGCTTCAAAGCCTAAGAGGGTCATTAGGAGGGTTGCTAGGGAAGTTATCCCTAGTGAATTTTTAGTGAACCCAATGAGCTCAAGTAGGTATTGGGTTCCTAGGAGCATTTTCTCTACCCCATAGATGGGTTAGAGAGTGTCAACTCCAATAAGAAGGGTAGTTAACCCAACTTTGAGGAAATTGACACTCAAGGAGCATTTTCAAGGTTTTTGGGAACCTTTGAAAATGAAATGGAATAATCTTTATCATTCACTCCTTGGAAGAGTAAAGTGTGCCAAAGTGAGAATATATTAATCTCACTTTAAGTTGACACAATTTTGAAAAACCTAGAGAAATATCAAATTGGGATTTTGATATTCTCTTAGGTAATCAAGGCAATCCGGGCCTTAAATTAGAAGTGCTACTCTTGTAGAATTTTAAATGGTATAAATCAAACAAGAGATCAAGAAATGCCAATTTGGGTTTTGACATTTTCTTGGAGCACTTTGGGCAATCTAGGGTTAGATTTTAAGTTAGCAAAGTGGTTAAGGATACTTAGATAGGTAATCTAGGTATATTTATCTATGCTAACTTACCATGATTGGTTGCCATATGGCATGCCATGACATCATATTTATCTTATTATCATTTGAAATGTCATGATAATGCTTAGGTTATCTATATGTCATGTGTTAGTTTAGTTTCAAACTTTATGCCATGACATCATGACATTGGCACATGTTTTCATTTATGATACCATTTTATGCCATGTCATCATCTCTTGCATTAATAATCAATGAAATTGATTTAAGGATGAAAAACACATTTTGATATTAAGATCAAATTTGTGTTTAGAAAACGCATGAGACCTTAGTCTAAGATACCTAAACCCATATCTCACATCAAATTGACTTGAATGTGATTTGATACACCTTATATGTGTGTGAGATATTAGGATCATGAGTTAGGATCAAGGTACATAGTTCTTGTACCTAGATGAGCCTAATTCAAGAAATGGGGGATCATAGGGAAAGCTTGTGTACAAGTCATGTGCATATAGCCCTAAGATTGTGGTCCCAAAATTAAAAGGTTTAAAAACATTTTGAAATTGATTTGAAAAACCTTGATGAAGCTTTCCTAGTGATAGCACTCATCATTGAACATTGTGATACAAAACTGACTTAACTTTGAACTATTTCAAAGTTTTCGAATTTTGTATCAAGATTTGAAAATGGAAACTATTTTCATAGAAAACTATTTTTCCTTGATAGTATATGTTATGAGGTGTATCCTCAAAGTTTCATAATTTTTGAAATTTTCTGGAATTGTTTATGGGTTTCTGATTTGCCGACAGATCTAGATGCGAACAGAACCATAGGAAGTGGATCGGTCATGGACCGATCAGGGTAATTGGATCGGTCCGGAGACCGATCCAGCGACGTCCAGCGGCGTACAGAATGTGGGTCGCGAACGATGGCCACCGATCGGACCGATCAGGGCGTGCCAAAAGCTGAATTTCAACTGTATATCTGAAATTCCGGCTGTGAAAGTTTGTGGTTTAGGTTTCTAAGGGTTTGAAACTCTCCAAGACATTGTTGGTGCAATGGTCAAGGGGGAGTTGGCTTTTAGGGGGAGTTTTTACTCCTTGAGGATTAGTGATATGGGATTATCATTAAGTGGATTGTTGAACTTAGTATCAAAGGGAAAATAAGAGTTTCAATGAAAGGTATGGGACTTTCATTAGGAAGAAACTCTTGACCTTGATACCCTCCTTTTTCTTTTTGATGTGTGTCAAAAAGGGGAGAGTGTTCATTGGAGAATTATTAGAGAACCCAAGTTAGGTTATCGGTTTAACCTAAGCTAGGGAAAGAATGTCAAGGAATGTTCGAGGAAGAACATTGGAATACCTTTTGATGTGTGTCAAAAAGGGGGAGAATTATTGGAGAACCCAAGTTAGGTTATCGGGTTAACCTAAGGGGAAAATGTCCAGAGAATGTTCAAGGAAAGAACATTGGACATTGGAAGATGGTTGGAAAACCTAAGTTAGGTTATCGGGTTAACCTAACTTGATTATGATTTTGTCAAACATCAAAAAGGGGGAGATTGTTGGTGCAACCTTGACCTGGTTGACCCGACTAGAGTTGACTTGACTCGAGTTGTATTTTGATGTTTGACTTGGGAAGATTGTTGATGCAACTTTAGGTCAAGATTGACCTAGTTGAGTTGCATGTTGATGTTTGACTCTTGTGAGAGAGTTCTATTCTTGTTATGGGACAAGAATAGATGGTTGGGAGATTATTGGTGCAACCCTAGGTCAAGGTTGACCTGGTTGACCTGAAAAGTCCAAGTATGGAGACTTGGCAAACGGAAAAGTCCAAGCAGGGAGCTTGGCACGCGAAAAGTCCAAGTATGGAGACTTGGCACTGGAAAAGTCCAAGCAGGTAGCTTGGCAGCGGAAAGTCCAAGTATGGAGACTTGGCACGGGAAAAGTCCAAGCAGTGAGGCAGGAGAAAGTCTGGTGAGTGAAGCCAGGTGGAAAGTCGTGAGTGAAGCTAGGAGAAAGTCCTGGTGAGTGAAGCCAGGCAGGGGAAAGACCTAGTGAGTGAAGCTAGGCAGTGTGGAAATCCTGGTGAGTGAAGCCAGGTGAAAATCCTAGTGAGTGAAGCTAGGTGAAAGGGAAAGTCCTGGTGAGTGAAGCCAGGTGAAAGTCCTGGTGAGTGAAGCAGGGGAAAGTCCTAACTGGATGTTAGGTGTGGAAATCTGTGAGTGAAGCGGTGAAAGTCCGTAAGTGAAGCCGTGCAGGAAAATTCAGATGGATGGGATGATCGGACATCCGGTGTTGAGGAAAGTCCAAGTAGGTCAAAGGATTGACCGGACACTTGGTGGAGTTCTAGCAGTCAAGGGAGTGACCAGATGCTGGGATGAAGTACCAATAGGTCAAGGTTGACGGATATTGGTTTGAAGTCTTGGGACTTGGTTTGGGCAAAACCAAGCTGGATCGGTCACCGACCGATCCGGTATTTTTCTCGACGGTGACCGATCGATCATCTGCTTGTCGATCGGCGGCCGATCGGAAAACAGAGGCGCTGATCGGTCCACGATCAAAGATCTGATCGGTTCGTGGACCGATCGAGACAGCATCGCGAGAAGGAAGGAAGGGATCGTCGTGGACCGATCCCTTTTCCTGATCTGGCACCGAAGGGTTCTAGCCGTTGCGACGCAACGGCTAGTTTCTTCTTCTTCGCAGTTATAAAGAGGTTGAGAAGCCACCGTTGAACCGCTTCTTCTTCTCTTTGCCCGCTTCTTCGTGCTTGAGCTTTCTTGAGCTCTCTACGTGAAGCTTCGTGAGCTTCCCGGTCACCTTGCTATCGTTCGTGAAGTTGCTGCTTCGTCAACGGAAACCAGTCGAAGGCAAGATAGTGTGTGTTTTTACATTCTTATTGTTCTTGCTTCTTGTTGTATTTCTTGTACACTTATCTTGCTGTTGCAAGAGACTTTGTGGCGAGGTTTCTCCACCTAGAAGGAGTGTTTGATTTAGCCGGTTTTCCGGGGACTCATCCACCGACGGATTGATAGGGCTCGTCCACCTTACGGACACGCCGAGGAGTAGGAGTTTCATCTCCGAACCTCGTTACATCGACGAGTTTGAGGTTTGATCTTTCCGCTTTCGTTTATATTGTTTATTTCCGCTGCGCTAACCATAATCGTAGGAAGAAACGCGAGAATTTGGGGCGGCTATTCACACCCCCCTCTCTAGCCGAGCACGAAGGATCCTAACAGGATGCACCGACCACCAAAGAAGAAGAGAAAGAGAAGAGTATAGGGTCGGCCACACACCAAGGAAGAGAGGAGAAACAATAGAAGATATGTTATAAGGTGAGGCACCTCTACCCTCTCTTTTATATTCCTTGGTCTTGGCAAATAAGAAAATTTAATTATTATTAAAATTCCCTTATTTTCCTTGCCATTGGTTAATAACGAAAATTTATTTAAAAATTCCTTTTAACCCTTCTTATGGTCAACCACATTACATGCTCCAAATAAGGCAAGTTTTAAACACAAAATTAAAACTTCCTTATTTGTTTTTGGAAATTTTTAAAATGAAAATTTCGATATTAATTTTCCCTTCATGGTTGGTTATAAAAGGAAATTTTATAAATCAAAATCTCTCTATTAAAACATGTAGATGATTTCCAAAAAGGAAAGTTATATTTAAAATTAAAATCTTCCTCTCAATCTATAAATAAGGAAAGATATCAAATCTTTTCTTAATCTTTTGTAGAAACTATAATAGGAAAGATTTAATTTTAAAACTCTCTTTTAAATCATGAGGATGATTACAAAAAAGGAAAGTTTTATCAAAAATTAAAATCTTCTTTTTAACTACAAATAAGGAAAGATATCAAACCTTTCACTTAATCTTTTGTAGAAAGCTATAAAAGAAAAAATTTAAATTTTAAACTCTCTTTTAACATCATGGCTTCCACATAAGAAAGATTTTAAAAAAATAAGATCCCTTTTTAATTTTACATGGTCGGCCACACAAAGCTTGGACTCCAAGCTAGGGCCGGCCACCTCTACTTGGCTCAACCTTTTGCTTGGCTGGCCCAAGCTTGGACTCCAAGCTTGCTTGGTCAGCCACCTAAGGTTGGGTAAGAAGGTGGGTATAACACTTTATAAATAAGAGGCTACGATAGGGATCGAGAGGAGGAATTGGTTTTGGTCTCCCGTTGAAATTAAGCTTCCCGTGTTCGCCCCGAACACCCAACTTAATTTCATCAATAATAATTCATACCACTAAAGAATTATTATTGAACTACCGCACCAATCCCAAATTATATTTTGGGCTTCTTCTTATTATGAGTGTGTTAATCTCCCTGGGTTTAAGATGTTGAATGCCCACTAATTAAATGAGTTACTGACAACTCACTTTAATTAATACCTTAGTCCAGGAGTAGTACCACTCAACTTCATTATCATGTTGGACTAAGTCCACCTGTAGGGTTTACATGATAATCCTTATAAGCTCCTCTTGGGGACATCATCAACCTAGATTACTAGGACATAGTTTCCTTCTATAATCAACAACACACACTATAAGTAATATCATTTCCCAACTTATTGGGCATCTTGATTTATCGAGCTAAATCTCACCTTTTGATAAGTAAAAGAAATAAATACTAAATACACGCGCTTGTTACTATATCGGGATTAAGAGCACACACTTCCATAATAACAAAAGTCTTATTCCTTTATTAAGTCAGTATAAAAAGAACTTACCTTAAATGGTCCAGCTCAATACACTTAGAGTGTACTAGTATAATTTTATAGTTAAGATAAACTAATATCAAATTACACTATGACTATTCTAATGGTTTATTTCTTTCCATCTTAGTCGTGAGCTACTGTTTATAATTTATAAGAAATTGATAACATGATCTTCTGTGTGTGACACCACACACCATGTTATCTACAATATAAATTAATTGAACAACTACACTTAGCATATAAATGTAGGCATTTGACCAATGTGATTCTTTATTTCAAAATAAAATGTTTACAAAAGGCTTGGCTTTTAGTATACACTCTAACACTAGCTACATGTGATTGTGATATGTTGCACTTGTTTGAGCTATGATTGTTGCATATGGTTGTCATGTTGCATACATGTCATTTATTATACATGTATATATTGCTCAGGTGTTGTGAGCAGGTCTATTGTTGATCCCGGTGAGTTTATCGATCATTATACCGTAGGTGTCGATTCCGATTGGGTATGTGCATTTATTATGTCATTTTTGATCTTGACATTATGTGTTAGATCTAGATTGGATATGAATGTTTATTATGCTATGGGTGATCATGATCTTATGTGTTAGATCCAGATTGAGTATGTGTATTCACATTATCAATTATGTTTAGATGCATTGATTATGTCAGTACGATCATGTTTTTATTTCCCTGATGAGATTGTATACTTTGATATCCACGTATTTATACAGATCATGTACTATCTTGTCAATTACCCGCTGAGTGAATCGCAGTCACCACCGCATTTCTATGTTGTCTTTTTCCTCAGGTAGTAGGTAGTGATTGTGGAGTCGCTTGGAGTATTCTCTCTGTCGATCCCACGTCACATCAAAAGATGGTCTCTATTTTGTTCTTGTTTCTTACATGTTTTCTTTAGGTATTGGCATTGTATTGGTGTTTAGCCATGTGGCTCCTTTACTATTTTTAATATTTTGTTTATTTAAGCTGTGCCAGAACACATTGTATCATTTTGGTTTGTTTGGACTTTTCTTTTATTTTTCTGCTGTGCTTTTAGTACAGCCATGTGGGCTGTTTATTATATAATTATGTGGTTGTGATTATTTTGTTCCAGCTGAGCGGGCTGTGTATATAACAGTGTAGTTGTGTATGTTCCATCTGTGTGGGTTGATGAATATAGCTTGTGAGTAGTTTGTGGTAGTATTCATAATTCATATTGTCACAGTTACAGGGGAGATATTGTCCGTTTGTCGGGCAGGGACTCCTCTAGGGGTATTACACTAAATCTTATGAATAGACCTAATTTAAACATATTTGTCAAACATGAAAAAAGGGGAGATTGTTGGTGCAATCGACCTCCAAGGTTTTAATGTTCGACAAATATGTTTAAGTAAGTTTAATGGAGCTTGATCATGGGAAGTCCTAATCATGGCTAGGCAAGGGTGGGAAGTCAACCGAGTGACTAGTCCTGACTGCGGTTAGGCAAGGGAAGTCCTAGTTGCAGGCTAGGCAAGGGAAATCTCGATAGATCATGGAAGCGAGGTAGATTCGATAGGTCTGGAGGACCTGATCCCTAGGTAGCTAAATACTGAGGCAAGGGAAATCTCAATAAATCGTGGAAGCCACGTGGATTCGATAGGTCTGGAGGACCTGATCCCTGGGTATTTGAATACTAAGTCTTGGTGAGTGAAGCCAGGTGGAGAAAATCCTAGGGGGCGGTAACCTTAGATTTTGGTGAGTGAAGCCAGATGGTGAAAATCCTAGGGGGAGATAACTTTAGGTAGCGAGAAGTCTTGGAGGAGTGAACTCCAAGCAAGGTTGATCGAGCGTCGACCGGACCAACGGATCTCGTTAAATCTAAGTTTAGGTTTACCATAGTATTCTTTATTACTATTATTGTTATTGGCTAATGTAGTATTGCAGGAAAAGTCTTAGTGGATCAGTCGATCAAACATTGAGCAGGCAAAGTCCAAACAGATCTGGAGGATCAACGTTTGGCAGGTAGATTGAGGTAAGCAACTGGAGGAGCGAAAGTGAGGTTGCTGATCCAACTAAAGAAACCAAGAAGGTTTCCAGTTGAGATCAAGACAGTTGAACTATCTATTATTATTATTATTATTATTCATTCATTCATTAGATATATTATTACTGTGATAATATCTGTTTTGCAGGATTATTGTCTAACACTGTTTTGTAAGTTCGGCTTGATCGGTCGACCGAATCCAATGATCGATTGACCGAACAAGACCAACTCAAAGCAGATATCAGTTAAGACCAAAATAGAGTAGTGTCCGATCAAAGCTTGATCGGTCGACCAAACCAGAGGATCGGTCGACCAAACCCTGATGACTGACCACAATTCAAATCGAGCAGAAGCAAAGAAGAAAGAGTGACTGATCGGTCGACCGAACAAGGGGATCAGTCGACCAAACAATCATCACTTAATGGTGCATTAATTCCAGATCTCGGCTAACAGGGAAGGATCTCAGTTTGGTCGACCCAACAAGGGGATCGGTCGATCGAACAATTAATTGTCATTAAATGCCAAAGATCGAATCAGCATCAGATCTCAGGGAAGATGGAAGGGAGCTGGTTCAATCGACCGAACCCAAGGATTGGTCGATTGAACATCGACGACTCTTATAAAAGTGAGCTCGAGGTCCGAGGATGGGTAACGAAATCTGTTTGGTTCGAAGTTTATCTTTGTGCTAGCTGCTGTTGTTCATGCTACTGCTCTATAACTCGTCTTCACACAAGCAACTACTTTGTTCAAGTGTCGATCGAGCTTCATCTTGCATATGAGTGTCGGAATACTTTTATTTTAAAGCTTTCATTGTGTTAGTTAGAGCCCTAGAGCCAATCATTTGATGATTGTTGTATTGACTCATTGTATCATATTCTTATATATAAATAAACGCATTTGTTTTGGTTATTATACTTACTTGTATTGATGCCAAATAAATAAGTATAATAGCGTCCTTGAGTAGAGGGTTCTTACCTATATCAATCGGTTAATTAAACCGATAGTGACATGATATAAGGAACATTACTCTTAATCACTCCTAGTCAAGTATTAACATTCAGGGACAATGTTAATGCGACGAGACTAGCATGTAGGTCAACTAGATGACTTGATCTCACAAGTCATGGATATAGAGATATCAAGTTGACATATGGTATGCATTGGAGAATGTATACTGAATGACCCGTCATGAGAAAGTATCATGGATCGTTATATGAATGTCATATACTTTCTCATGTGGCTATTAGTATGACTACTAGTCCTTGGACCTAAAGTCACCATGGTTCCCTACATAAGGAGTTACATACTTTGGCTTTGTCAAACGTCACCCGTAACTGGGTGGACTATAAAGGTGATTACTGGGTATGTAACAAATTATGCGGAGGGATGTGAGTAATGTAGATGAGATCTATCCCTCCTATATGATGGGAGAGACATCGATATTCTTGATAGAGTGAGACCACTAAGTGCATGACCATGCCCAAATGAGTCAATATAAGATATTGAGCTCATTTGATCGAGTGAGTCTACTTGGAGTTCGAGATTTAGATTGATTAGAGGATGACACGGTCTATGCCTCATATTGATCAATCTAGATGTCTAGGATAGAAGGACAATGTCATATATTATGAGGAGTCACAAGGTGATGTTAGATCTCAACATTCTTGTAACTTGGGTAGTAATGATGTGTTGCTAGATACCGCTCATTACTTATGCTTCTAAATAGGTTTAGGAGCATTGCCAGCGTTACAAGAACCTATAGGGTCACACACAAAGGGAAATTAGATGGAGATTAGGTTCATTTGATGAACCTAAAGGATTAGGTCCATGTGATGAACCAAACTGGATTAAGAGTAATCGAAATTGTGCTAATTGAGTTGGACTCAATTTGGTTCATGTATTAAGTGAGTCTAATTTGGACTTAGATGCATTTAATTAATTTAATTCAATGAATAGAGATTCATTAAATTAAAATTGACTTGAACCAATGGTTAGATTAGATCAACCAAGGGAGAGAAGTGGTCAAGTTTGACTTGACTTAAGTAGGAAGATGAAGAGTCATGTTTTGACTTGACTTTGACTTGACCAATGCCACATCATCAAGGCTTCTTCATTTGGTCAAGTTTGACTTGACCAAATGCCACCTCATGGAGGAGATCAAGAGACTTGACTCTTGATATTCCATGGGAGTTACAAGCCTTGAAGTGGCTGGCCACTTTTAGAGGGGAATGAATTCATTTTCATTCAATCGAATTCATTTGCTTCTTCTTCCTCTAGTTTTCTTATTGCTCTCCCTCTCCTCCATTACTGATCTCTAAGGTTGCTAGCACATCCTTAGAGGTTCTTCTCCATCTCTTGCTTGTGTGGATACACATAGAGAAGTGTCTACTTTGACACTTTTGAGATCCGACGAACCGATGACGAGCAGGATTGCGAAGGGCTTCGCATCAAGGGTAAATTCCTTCTCCTTGTAGATCTAGTTTAGAACTAGTGTAAGAAACTTGTACTCATAATGTTTTCAAAATTTTAATCTTCACACAGATCCGGTGGCTGGGGTTTCGGGGTTTCCGCAAGGCAAAAAGCGATTTTTACGTCCCGAAAAATCCAACAGTGGTATCAGAGCCATGTGCGAAGCACGTACGAGTTTGGTTTGCATTTTTTATGAAAAAAATACAGTATTGTACTTTTCTGTGAATTTATGATTTTTATAGATTTTATGGGTATTTTTCTCGTAGAAGCGAAACACAAGTGTTTGGCTTCGACTACCGAGAAGATTTTTCCAAAACGACAAGGTTTCGCCCCAAATTATTTTGGGACAGAAGACTAAGGCACTGTAGGATCGCTTAGGGACACTCACGATGGTTATATCACGGGTAGGAGTACTGCCCCTGACCCCGCAAGGGGCTTCGTTCCGCGATTACGCCCGAAAACCGCTAAACGGGACCGCAGGGAATTTTTACTCATAAAAATTGTAAAAATAGTAGTAAAAATTACATAAAATTATAGAAATTACATAATTTTAAATTATGTGTTATTTTATGATAGTCATGGCCCAAAAGACCCAATTTGATTGGAAATATTGTGTTGTAATTCATATTATGGCCTGCGTGCCATTTTCTGTGATGTGCGTGTTGTACTTAATTCGTGACCTGCACGTCGTGCCTTCCTCTATTTTATATTCTTGTTGTAAATTAGTTTAGATTCGAATGTAACTCGAGTTTCACCATTGTAATGTACAAAATTGGAGCGGTGGAAGGTCCACTCGAGACGGAGTTACGAGGAGGGCGCGAGCAACACAAGGTGGTCAAAGGAAGGAGCTTGAGAAGCTGTTGACCTTAGGTTGACCATCCGATCTTCTCATTGGCTTGAGAAGATCGTACTAGGGCCATGACTAATCATAAAATATTTAATTAATTGCTTGTGTGTGTATATATGATGCATGCTAGATTAAGTAATTAATTAGTGCCTTAACGGTTATATTAGATATAAATCGTGTACAAGATGCACCCTTAACGATTAGATTAGATCTAAATCACGTATATGATACACATCATCGATTAGATTAGATCTAAATCGCGTCGACTCTAAAAATGCCTACCATGTAGTGATACCCATCACTACCTCGATCGCATAATATTGTTGAATCTGCCAAAGCAGAGCAATGCATACTATCTTGGTAGGGTGCAGAGGGACAATCTTGGTCCCGCCTATCAACTCATGGGGTGAGTAAAACTCAATTAGATTGAGTATAACTAGTTAAATCAAGTTTAACTGTAGGCATTTATCCAATAGTTGGAAGATAGGACAAAATCCCGTTTATATTAACTCTTGGGCATATTAGCCAAAGCTAACTCGAGTTTTAATATAAATGCGGATCTTGATCCTATAAACAAGAGTTGCATAGAGATGTAATTGGTAATTAGTTACCTACCGATCATACTAAGTCTTGGGTATTTTAGCCAAAGCTAACTCAGGGCATAGTATGATGTGGATCTTGTCCCACATGAATTATAGAATTCAGTGGGAGCATCATTTAATTAAAAGGTCTAATTAACTGATTACTAGAATATGATGTTTATTTATTTTCTACATTTTTCTGTTGTAGATAACCATAACGTCAAACACGAACACCTTCTCTCTGCGTTCTGTCCTTGACAAGGACAAGCTCAACGGAGCAAATTTCCTAGACTGGTACAGGAATCTGAGAATAGTTCTCACCCAAGAACGTAAACTGTACGTCTAGAGCAGCCCATTCCGGAGGCTCCTCCTGCTAATGCCACGTGAGCAGACAAAGATGCTTACAAGAAGCATCAAGATGATGCATTCGATGTATCATGTCTAATGCTCGTGACCATGAACTCTGAGCTTCAAAAGCAACATAAGTTAATGGGTGCTTATGATATGGTTGAACATCTTCGTCAACTATATCAAGGACAAGCGCGACACGAGAGATTTGAGATCTCGAGGGCACTATTTCAGTGCAAGATGTCAGATGAGGCTCCCGTAGGCCCATATGTACTCAAAATGATTGGGTACATAGAAAACCTACAGAGGTTGGGATTCCCGCTTGGCCAAGAGCTGGCCATTGACCTGATCTTGCAGTCTTTGCTAGAGAGCTACAGTCAATTTGTCATGAACTTCAACATGAACGAAATTGACAAGCCACTGCCCGAACTGCTTAGTATGTTACGAACTGTTGAGCTCAACCTTAAGAAGGTTAAGCCCAACTCTATTCTGATGGTTCAGAAACACAAGGGCAAGGGCAAGCCTAAAGGCAAGGGAAAGTCCCAAGCCAAGGGCAAAGGCAAGGCACTGAAGCCTAAAGGAGGGGTTGCCAAGGATGCTACCTGCTTCCACTGCGGTCAGACCGGGCATTGGAAGAGGAACTGCAAAGTCTACCTTGAAGATCTTAAGAAGAAGAGAAGTGAGACTTCCACTTCAGGTATATATGTTATAGAAGTCAATCTATCTATTTCTTCATCATGAGTATTAGATACCGGATGCGCTTCTCACATTTGTACTAATGTGTAGGCGCTGAGAAATAGCAGGGCATTGATAAAGGGCGAGGTGGACCTACGAGTAGGCAATGGAGCATGGGTTGCTGCTGTTGCTGTAGGGACTTATTTTCTATCTCTGTCCTCTGGGCTTGTACTAGAGTTGGATGATTGTTGTTATGTGTCTGCTTTAACTAAGAACATAATTTCAGTTTCTTGTTTGGATAAGAAAGATTTTTCATTTATAATAAAGAACAAATGTTGTTCAGTTTATTTAAATGACATGTTCTATTGTAGTGCACCTCTGATGAACGGACTCTATATTCTAGACCTTGAGAACCCTATCTATAACATAAGTACCAAGAGGTTCAAGTCAAATGACATGAACCCAACCTATGTCTGGCACTATCACTTAGGTCATATAAATGACAAATGCTTATCCCAGCTCCATAAAGATGGTTTGCTGGACTCATTTGATTTTGAATCATATGAGACATGCGAGTCATGCCTACTAGGCAAGATGACCAAGACTCCCTTTAGTGGACACAGTGAGAGAGTGACTGACTTGTTAGGTCTTATACATAGCGATGTATGTGGTCCTTTCAATGTCACTACTAGAGGTGGTTATAGGTACTTCATTACATTTACTGATGACTTCAGTAGATATGGTTATGTGTACCTATTGACACATAAGTCAGAATCCTTTGAAAAGTTCAAAGAAATCAAGAATGAAGTACAAAACCAGCTTGGCAAAAGTACTAAGATACTTCGATCAGATCGAGGTGGTGAATATCTTAGCCATGAGTTTCGTGACTATCTAGCTGAGTGTGAGATTCTATCTCAACTCACTCCTCCTTGAACACCACAGTGGAATGGTGTATCCGAAAGGAGGAATCGTACCCTATTAGATATGGTACGGTCTATGATGAGTCACACAGATCTTCCTACATCTCTTTGGGGCTATGCTCTAGACACAGCCTTCATTCTCAACCGAGTTCCATCTAAAGCTATAATAAAGACACCATATAGGATATGGACTGGGAGAGATGCCCAGGTGTCTTTTATGAGGATTTGGGGTTGTGAGGCTTATGTTAGACGTCAAGTCTCGGACAAATTGAGACCCAAATCCGACAAGTGCTATTTCATTGAATATCCCAAGGAAACGAAGGGATATTACTTCTACATTCCCAGTCAACACAAGATAGTTGTGGCTAAGACTGGGGTTTTTCTAGAAAGGGATTTTGTTTCTAGAAAGACTAGTGGGAGTACGTTTGATCTTGAAGAAGTTCAAGATGCGAACAATAGCACTGAAGCCTTAATAGAAGGTGAACTGGAATCACAAAGTGTTGTGGATGATGTTGTTCCATAAGGAGTTGAGGAACAACAACCAGTTCAAGTAGACATACCTCTTCGTAGGTCTGATAGGGTACGTCGTCAGCCTGAGAGATACTCATTTCTCTTATCTGACCATGATGACGTTGTGCTCATAGAGGATGAGCCCACCTCCTATCAAGAAGCTGTGATGAGACCAGATTCCGAGAAATGGCTAGAAGCCATGAGATCCGAGATGGAATCCATGTACACTAACCAAGTATAGACTTTGGTTGATCTACCTGAAGGGGTAAAACCCATAGGGTGTAAGTGGGTCTTTAAGAGAAAGACTGACACGGATGGACTTATCTATAAGAGTCGCTTGGTAGCTAAAGGTTTCAAGCAGATTCATGGTATTGACTATGATGAAACCTTTTCTCCAGTAGCGTTGTTTAAGTCCATTCGGATCATGCTTGCTATTGCAGCATACCATGACTATGAGATATAACAAATGGATGTCAAAACCGCGTTCTGAATGGAAACCTGCTCGAGGATGTGTACGTGACACAACCTGAGGGTTTTGTAGATCCACAGCATACTGGCAGAGTATGCAAGCTGCATAGGTCCATTTATGGACTAAAGCAAGCTTCTCGGAGCTAGAATCTTTGATTCAATGATACAATCAAATAGTTTGGTTTCATCAAGAATGAAGATACACCTTGTGTCTACAAGAAGGTTGTAGGGGACATAGTTGTCTTCCTCATATTGTATGTGGATGACATACTACTCATTGGGAAAGACATCCCTTTGCTGCAGTCTGTCAAGACTTGGCTAGGGACTTGTTTCTCAATGAAGGACTTAGGTGAAGCATCCTGCATTCTAGGCATACAGATCTATAGAGATAGATCTAAAAGATTGCTTGGCCTAAGTTAGAGTACATATATTGGCAAGTACTCTTACGGTTTGCCATGCAGAACTCCAAGAAGGGATTTCTGCCGATGTCACATGGAGTGAGTCTTTCGAAGACTCAAGGTCCTTCTTCTAGAGAGGAGAGAGACCGCATGGATCAGATCCCTTATGCCTCAGCTATAGGATCTATCATGTACGTCATGCTATGTTCTCGTCCTAATGTCTCGTATCCTTTGAGCATGACGAGCAGATACCCGTCAGATCTAGTTGAAAGTCACTGGATAGCGGTCAAGAATATTCTTAAGTACTTAAGAAGGACTAAGTAATATTTCTTGATATATGGAGGCGATGATGAGCTAGCTGTAAAGGGTTACAGTAATGCCAGCTTCCAGACCGATTAGGATGATAATCAATCGCAGTCAAGGTTCATGTTTTGCATATATGGTGATGCTGTGAGCTGGAAGAGTTCGATGTAGGACACAGTAGCTGATTCTATGACAGAGGCCGAGTATATTGCTGCATCAGAAGCAACAAAGGAGGCAATTTGGATTCGCAAGTTCATCACTGAACTTGGGGTGGTTCCTAGCATCGCTGACCCTATTGAGCTCTATTGTGACAATAATGGAGCAATTGTGCAGGCTAAGGAACCTCGCTCACACCAGCGGACCAAACACATACTACGGCGCTTCCATCTCATTCGAGAGATTATCAAGAGAGGAGATGTGAAGATTTGCAGAGTACCTATAGAGGCTAACATCGCAGATTCCTTGACCAAGGCTTTGGCACAAAGAAAGCATGATGGTCACACTAGGTCATTAGGCCTTAGAGCCTACACTGATTGGCACTAGTGCTAGTGGGAGATTGTTAGTTAGAGCCCTAGAGTCAATCATTTGATAACTGTTGTATGGACTCATTGTATCATATTCTTATATATAAATAAAGGTATTTGTTTTGGTTATTATACTCACTTGTATTGGTGCCAAATAACTAAGTATAATAGCATCCTTGAGTAGAACCTATATCAATCGGTTAGTTGAACCGATAGTGAGATGATATAGGGAACACTACTCTTAATCATTCTTAGTCAAGTATTAACATTCAGGGACAATGTTAATGCGACGAGACTAGCATGTAGGTCAACTAGATGACTTGATCTCACAAGTCATGGATATAGAGATATCAAGTTGACACATGGGTATGCATTGGAGAATGTATACTGAATGACCCGCCATGAGAAAGTATCATGGATCGTTATATGAGTGTCATATACTTTCTCATGTGGCTATTAGTATAACTACTAGTCCTTGGACCTGAAGTCACCATGGTTCCCTAGATAAGGAGTTACATACTTTGGCTTCGTCAAACGTCACCCGTAACTGGGTGGACTATAAAGGCGATTACTGGGTATGTAACAAATTATGCGGAGGGATGTGAGTGATGTAGATGGGATCTATCCCTCCTATATGACGGGAGAGACTTCGATATTCTTGATAGAGTGAGACAACTAAGTACATGGTCATGCCCAAATGAGTCAATATAAGATATTGAGCTCATTTGATCGAGTAAGTCTACTTGGAGTTCGAGATTTAGATTGATTAGAGGATGACACGGTCTATGCCTTATATTGATCAATCTAGATGTCTAGGATAGAAGGACAATGTCATATATTGTGAGGAGTAACAATTAGTAGTCACAATGTGATGTTGGATCTCAACATTCTTGTAACTTGGGTAGTAATGATGTGTTGTTAGATACCGCTCATTACTTATGCTTCTAAATAGGTTTAGGAGCATTGCCAACGTTACAAGAACCTATAGGGTCACACACAAAGGGCAATTAGATGGAGATTACGTTCATTTGATGAACCTAAAGGATTAGGTCCATGTGATGAACCAAATTGGATTAAGTGTAACGACCCGCCTTCTACTAACTAAGCTGTAAGGCCGATCGCTACAGTTATGCTGTGCTAACTGTGCGGAAAACTGGTCTAATTTAAATCTTAGTTGCTAACTGATAACTATTCTTGGTTCTACATGTGCTGAAGGATGTAATCTAAGGAATACAAGGTGTATCCTACATCCCATATGAACTAGAAGCTGATCTGCTAAGTTTCTTGGTCGAAACTGAACTTCCCAATCGATCCAGACTGAACTGGGTCGATTGCTCTCTGTTGGATCGATCCATGGATCGATCCAGACTGCTACTGTGCTCGGGTGATAATCTGGATCGATCGGCTGATCGATCCAGGCTCACTGATCGATCCAGTGATCGATCCAGCGTGCTTCTATGCACGGGACTTTATTTGGTTCGATCGGCTGATCGATCCAACATAGGTCAATCGATCCAATGATCGATCAAAAACCTTTCTGTTCGCGAGGAATAGCTTGGATCGATCGACCGATTGATCCAGAGGTCTTCTGTTCGCGACAGAATGTGACTGGATTTATCGGATGATCGATCCAGAAGCCTTCTGTTCGCGGAATCAGCCTTCAATCGATCCATGGATCGATCGGGGACCCCAGATCGATCCATGGATCGATCGGAGTTTCTGATTTCGCACTGAACCTCTGATTTCTGCACTAGTTCGTGCCAAAATCTCACCCAACAATTATACAATGCATGGAAAACATTCTAATCTCTAATAACTAGCGTTCCAACATGACATAGTGCAAGGTTTATTAATTCATATCATTTAAACCACTAGAAATGCCGAAAAGTGTCTTAAGAAAGAAACCAAGTTCTCAATTTGCTAAACTCCCTAAGGATCTTCATTCCAGGTTCCTGCCACACACACCATTACTGCATTGACCTTCAGCTTCCTCTGCTAATCCATTTTCCCTTTACCTTTATCTGCAATATAAGGAAAAAGTATCTGTAAGCTTAAAGCTTAGTAAGAAACCATCTACTCACAAAAACAATGCATACGATGCAACTCATGATTTGAAAACATGCTATTTGAAACATATGAACACTGAATATACTAAGCATGGCATGGAATACATCATACAACATGGCAATCATAACTGAACATAGAATTATCATGCATATTCACAGGGAAAAACTAAGCTGGGCATGATACTGAAACTGAAACTGAAACTAAGCTAAAACTGATCTTAAACTATAATCACTTAATTAGATTATGAGTTTGAAAGCTATTATCATAGTAAGTGAAAATACTAATCATGCAGCTGTTTGGGCCCGGCAACTGTACTTGCTATGCGCGCATCTCTAATTAGACCCGGGGTTGCAAGTCCCGAATTTAGTAGAGCTACTAGGTTATCTAAACCTAGGGACCGACTATGGGAGCCCAGCCCAATGGATATCTAATCCAGTACAGTGCCACTGAAAATAAAATACTGAATATAGCTACTAATTGCTTATTTTGCTGTTTCTAGGTTATCTAAACCTAGAGCTAGGTTATCTAAACCTAGAGGCGACTGTGGGAGCCCACCCATTGGACCGTAGTCCCATATAAGCTGAAACTAGACTAATATACTGATTTAAATGCTATCAATGCATTTAACTGAGCTGTTAAAAATATCTGAGGTGGTATTTAGTTACACTAATCATTTTGTCGAACACTTGGTATGCTCCAACTCTCCCCTCTAATAGGGAGACCACCTCTAGGCACCCGACAACGTCTAGAGCCTCCAACTGAAGGAGAATAACGTGTCTGGCCCATCTAGAGGTGCTCAACTAGATCCCTAATCTGCGAGGAGGGTTTAAACACACCCTGTGTGCCGAAAAATCTGCATATAGCTAAACTAAAGGCATGCAACCAAATGAAAGCTACTTATACTGCAGGTGAGGGGTTTCTTACCTCGTGTGCTAATTTCCTTACAATTCTATTCGCTAGAACTCCGGTGGAGACGATCTTCTCGACGATCCTCTCGCGCCTACGCGTTCTTCTCGCGGAGGGGGAACGTTCTCGTGTCGGAGATGTCGCCGGAAGGTGTCCTTGAAGCCCTAGGAAAGGAACCCTAGGTTTCTTCTTGTGGTTGGCGCCCGGAGAAGGAGAGGGAAGGGGGCGGCGTGGCTAGGGTGAGGAGAAGGAAAAGTCACGTTAAAAAAAATAACTCTTCACCCATTAAATTCTCTATGTATATTAAGTGGGTAATTTCAGCCCAACTCTAATATAAATTTAGTTGCCTCCCTTTCCTTTCAGCACGGCCCTGCTGGGTTCAACTGGTTACTAACATTATCCCTAAACCATAGGTCTCGGGTTCAATTCCCGCTAAGGCCATTTTCGTTTTCTAATTATTTTTGCTGCTTCCACTACTCGGAAAAATTCTGGAAAAATATCTAAAATCCCAGAAAAATCATAGAATATTTATAATGTAGTTTCGAGAATTTTCAGGCATTACATTAATAGTAATCCAAATTGTGCTAATTGAGTTGGACTCAATTTGGTTCATGTATTAAGTGAGTCTAATTTGGACTTAGATGCATTTAATTAATTTAATTCAATGAATAGAGATTCATTAAATTAAAATTAACTTGAACCAATGGTTAGATTAGATCAACCAAGGGAGAGAAGTGGTCAAGTTTGACTTGACTTAAGTAGGAAGATGAAGAGTCATGTTTTGACTTGACTTTGACTTGACCAATGCCACATCATCAAGGCTTCTTCATTTGGTCAAGTTTGACTTGACCAAATGCCACCTCATGGAGGAGATCAAGAGACTTGACTCTTGATATTCCATGGGAGTTACAAGCCTTGAAGTGGCCGGCCACTTTTAGAGGGGAATGAATTCATTTTCATTCAATCGAATTCATTTGCTTCTTCTTCCTCTAGTTTTCTTATTGCTCTCCCTCTCCTCCATTACTGATCTCTAAGGTTGCTAGCACATCCTTAGAGGTTCTTCTCCATCTCTTTATTGTGTGGATACACATAGAGAAGTGTCTACTTTGACACTTTCGAGATACGACGAACCGAGGACGAGCGGGATTGCGAAGGGCTTCGCATCAAGGGTAAATTCCTTCTCCTTGTATATCTAGTTTAGAACTAGTGTAAGAAACTTGTACTCGTAATGTTTTCGAAATTTTAATCTTCGCACGGATCCGGTGGCTGGGGTTTCGGGGTTTCCGCAACGCAAAAAGCGATTTTTGCGGTCCGAAAAACCCAACACATTGTACTTAAACTCACATAAGATTAGTAGGTTGTTACTATCTTATATTCTTACATATTGTATGCACTGCTTCTTTCCGAGATTTTTGGAAAGAAGAGTTTTAGTGGATTGCCCAACGATGCGATCAAAGATCGCGGGCCTTGGAGTAGGAGTCGACCTAGGCTTTGAACCAAGTAACCGAACATATTCTTTACTTTCCGCTGCACAACTTTGATTGAAACGATTAAAATAAAAGTTTTTAAAAGCGCGATATTCACCCCCCCCCCTATATCGCACTCTTTCGATCCTACAATTGGTATAAGAGCCTGGTAGCTCTGAAATTACTTAACCATTTTTTCAAGCAATTTTATAAACTTTTCTTTTTCTTTAAAAGTATTTTCTCTTAATTCTTAAATAATATTTCTTTTAATTCTTTATCCCAAGACAAAATTCTTGGAAATTTGTTTTCTATTTCTTTTCTTGTAAGAATGTCGACATCCTATCAAGAAGGGAGAAGCATCTATGAACCTCTACCGTATGATAAAATCTACTTCAATTCCTAGAGGCAAATGATGGAATGCTTTGTTGAAAGCAATACTTTCGACAACTGGATCGCACTGAGACAATCTTCTCAAAAGTCAAAAGCAAACACAAAGATAATAGACATATTAATTGGTGTTTTGTCTAATAAAGTTTTGTGTCAATTAGAAGGTTACAAGAACACATTCAAGATGTGGACCAAATTGATCGAGCTTCACAAGACTCCGTCGAGGCTAGAAGATCAAGGTGAAAGTGAATTCGAATCTGAGTCTGAATCCAGAGAATTGTCCTCAGAGACAAATTTAGAAGATCAAGACCAAATCAACTTCATGGCACTAATCATCAAAGAGGAGGCAGATGGATCCGAACCTGAGTTTGACCAAATGCTCAAGCTTGAATTCAAGATGCTAATGGTCAAGGGGGAGAATCCTAATGAGGATTCAAAATGTAATATTGTAAATACAAAATTTAAAGAACACATAACATGTTTTAATTGCAGAGAAAAAGGGCATTACAAAAGTAAATGTCCAAAGAACTGATTTGCACTACCGAAGGCAAAGGAGGAACCGATGACTAGAGTCCGGAAAACAAAGGACAACATTGAATGTTTCAAGTGCAAAAAGATAGGACACTACAAATCTCAATGCCTAGAAAGAAGATCTAAAATCCAGGGGGAGCAATTAAGGTAAAACAATTTATTTTACATGAAAAATTGTATGCTTTAGATCCTTCTTATTTGAATTGTAATATGAATTTAAAAAAGCATAAAAATCCTACATTACTTAACAAAACTAATTTAATTAATAAAAACTTAATTAATTTAAATGTAACTAAAATTGATCAAATCAACTCAAACATTAATCAAGACCTAGATCTAATTAATCAAAGTTTATTCATTCAAGATAATTTGAATTTAAATCAAAATAATAATTATCTAAAATTAAGTAACAATAAACAAAATTTAACTAAAAATTTAGAAAATAAAAATAAGAAACTAAACTATAAATTAAATATAAAATCAAATTTTAAAAAATTAAAAAAAATAAAATAATGTTTTGAAAAATAAAATTAATAAATTAGAAAACATTATTGATGCAGTGGTAAGGAGGGGCCCCACCCTGCGGAGGATAGTTGCCATGGTGTAGGTAAAAGTTAAGGCGGCCAACGCTCAAATATCATTAGCCGATCGGACGATCATGCCCCAGCCGAGAGGAGAAGGGCCCGAGCTGACACCACCTCTGACTCAGGTGGTACACTGAATGGCCGACGCTCAATAAGGGTAACACCAGAGATGATATGCAAAATCTGGGCCGAGCAACTGCTCCGCTCGTCCTGACAGCAGGACTCGACATTGGCAGGACAAAACTTTAGCCGAATAGATGTGGCACAAGCACAAGGGAGTTCCGGCCGAACGGACTCAGACAACGGGACAAAACTTCAGCCGAGCGGACGTGGCACAAACACAAGGGAGTTCCGGTCGAGCGGACGCAGACAACGGAACAGAACTTCAGCCGAGCGGATGTGGAATAGGCACAAGAGAGTTTCGACTGAGCGGGTGGTACTCAAGAACAACGGAGTCATTAATTGGTGTTAGTGCTGCTCGGCCCAGCCACAGACTCATTATGCTATCTTTCGACATCCTTTTGGGAGTTAGTGCCACTAACAACCGACATGGGCAACAGGAAGATCGTACGGCGGAAGCTTCCACTATCACGTCAGAGATATACTCGACCTGTTAAGATACTGTGTCAAGGACAATTTACTGACAAGTCTTTTCAGGAGAAACTTTGAGACGTGTGCCCGATTGGGGAAGCGTGCACGCATGCTATAGGAGCTCTATATAAAGGAGGGTCCAAGCATTGACGAAGGTATGCGCAATATAGTGTTGTTACTACTGTTCATTATAGTTGTTGCTCCGCCTTCTACTTCATCACTGGTGACTTACTTGAGCATCAGAGGGCCAATGCCGGGGACTCCTTCCCTAGCTCGGTACTGATGTAATCTGTGCTGCAAGTTAGAGCGGAGTCTACAGGCAATCAGTGGGAGCACCACATCTCCAGCTTTCCATCTCATCAACTTTTGGACAGGATTATATTTGGCGCCGTCTGTGGGAACTTAACCTACATCCGAATTGAGAAGATAGAAGACGTTGGAGATGCATCTTCATCAACGGTCGAGCGGCAACCTTAAACTCTTGTTGTCATCAACGGTCGAACGGCAACCTTAACCCTTGTCATCATCAACAGTTGAGCGACGACTGTAAACCCTTGTCATCATCAACAGTCGATCGGCGACCTTAAACCCTTGTCATCATCAATGGTCAAGTGGCGAATTTAAACCCTTGTCGCATCAATGGTCGAGCAGCAACCTTAAACCCAAGTCTTCGCCTAGTCTTTATCAATGGTCGAGTAGCAACCTTAAACCCAAGTCTTCGCCTAGTTTTCATCAACGATCGAGCGGTGACCTTAAACCCTAGTCTTCGCCTAGTCTTCATCAATGGTCGAGCGGTGACCTTAAACCCTAGTCTTCGCATAGTCTACATCAACGGTTGAGCAGCAACCTTAAAACCTAGTCTTCATCAACGGTCGAGCAGCGACCTTAAACCCGAGTTTATACCAACGGTTGAGCAGCGACATTAAACCCTCATCTCGATAAGTGGTCAGGCGACGATCTTATAACTCAGGAATAACGAATGGTTGACCAGAAAGCACAGCGACCATTCGGGATTAGTCTTCAAAATACTCCCATCACCATAAGTCGTAGAAACCAAAGCAAAGATTGGACCGTTGAATTTGAATCGTCAAATGCCACATCGCCAGTGGATATTCGCTTGTCACGTCAGGCATGCGACGACAGTGGGCATGACACGTGGCACTTTGCCACGAGCTGACATTTAATAAAGGAAATTAAAAGGCATGGGGGCTCTCTCAGCCTTAATGCGTAGGGATTTGCATGATTTCCCTTAAATCTAGATGAATGTTCACCCAAGTATGGACGTTCATTGTTCCGGCTGATTGAAGGGAGTAGACCTATGGATGAACGACAAACTACAATAGGATGACCAGCGAGAAGTGGTCACATGGATGACCGTGGGGCCACGTTAGTCCGATCAGCAACCAAGGTGTATCAAAGCCAATCGGGTGGAAGGTTTCACAGACAACTTTATCCAATCAGTCGGACTTGCAGCCTCCTTCGACTAGACTTGAGGAGGAGGCATGTGATGCGGTGGTAAAGAGGGGCCCCACCTCGTGGAGGATGGTTGCCATGGTGGAGGTCAAAGTCAAGGTGGCCAACGCTCAAATATCATCGGTCGATCGGACGATCATGCACCGACCGGGAGGAGAAGGGCCCGAGTTGACACCACTTCTGACTCGGGTGATACACCGAACGACCGACGCTCAATAAGGGTAACACCATAGATGATATGTAGAATCCGAGCTAAGCAATTGCTCCACTCAGCCTGAAAGCAAGACTCGACATTGGCAAGATAAAACTTTAGCCGAGCGGACGTGGCATAAGCACAAGGGAGTTTCGGCCGAGTGGATGCAGACAACGGGATGGAACTACAACCAAGCGGACTTGGCACAAGCAGAATGGAGTTCCGACCGAGCAGACGCAGACAACAGGATGGAACTTTAGCCGAGTGGGCGTGGTACAGGCACAAGGGAGTTTCGACCGAGTAGGAGGTACACAGGAACAGCGGAGTCTCTGTCAAGCGGCTAACCCGCTCGACCCAGCCACAGACTCATTATGCTATTTTTCAACATCCTTTTAGGAGTTAGTGTCGCTGACACCCTGTTAGGATGTATACTAAAAGACTAATTTTTTTGTATAAACATTTATCTAAAAATAAGAATCACATTAGTCAAATGTCTACATTTATGATAAATGTAGTTGTTCAATTAATTTATATTGTAGATAACATGGTGTGTGGTGTCACACAGAGGATCATGTTATCAGTACCTTATAAATTATAAACAGTAGCTCACGATCAAGATAGAAAGGAACAAACCATTGGAAGATCGTAGTGTAATTAGGTATTAGTTTGTCTTAACTATATAATTACACTAGTACGCTTAGAGTGTATTGAGAAGGACCATTAGAGGTCGTTTCCTTTATACTGACTTTATAAAAGAACAAAGACCTCAGTTATTATGGAAGTGTGTGCTCTTAATCCTAATATAATAACAAGCACATATATTTGATATTTATTTCTTTAATTTATCAATGGGTGAGATTTAGTTCGATAAATCAATAAGCCCGATAAGTTGGGAAATGATATCACTTATAGTGGGTGTTGTTGATTATAGAAGGAAACTGTGTCCTAGTAATCTAGGTTGATAATGTCCCCAAGAGGAGCTCATAAGGATTGTCATGTTAAACCCTGCAGGAGGACTTAGTCCGATATGACAATGAGGTTGAGTGGTACTACTCTTGGACTAAGATATTAATTAAGTGAGTTGTCAGTAACTCATTTAATTAGTGGACATTCGACATCTTAAACACAAGGAGACTAACACACTCATAATAAGAAGGAGCCCAAAAATGTAATTTGGGATTGGTGCGATAGTTCAATAATAATAATTCTTTAGTGGTATGAATTATTATTGATGAAGTTAAGTTGTGTGTTCAGGGCGAACACGGGAAGCTTAATTTCATCGGGAGATCAAAACAAATTCCTCCTCTCGGTCCCTATCATAGCCTCTTATATATAGAGATTTATACCCACCACATACCCACCTTCTTACCCATCCTAATGGGGTCGGCCAAGCTAGCTTGGAACCCATGCTAGGGCCGGCCAAGACCAAGTGGATGAGTCAAGTTGGTGGCCGGCCAAAGCTTGGGTCCCAAGATTAGGTGGCCGGCCACTAGAAAATTAAAAGGAATTTTTATTAAAATTATTTCTTATGTGGATATTATGGTTTTAAAAGAGAGTTTAAAATTTAAATATTTGTTTTTATAGCTTTCTACAAAAGATTAAGAAAAAATTTGAAATCTTTCCTTATTTGTAGATTGAAAGGAGATTTTAATTTTGAGAAAACTTTCCTTTTTTTAACCATGTTTATGATTTAAAAGAGAGTTTAAAAATTAAATATTCTCTTTTATTAGTTTCTACAAAAGATTAAGAAAAGATTTGATATCTTTCCTTATTTGTAGATTGAAAAGAGATTTTAATTTTTTAAAGATAACTTTCCTTTTTGAAAATTATCCACATGTTTAAAATAAAGATTTTAATTTATAAAATTTACTTTTTACAAACCACCATGAAGGAAAAAATTATTGGAGAAATTTTTATAAATTTCCGGAAACAAATTAGGAAGTTTTAATTTTTGTTTTAATTAAAACTCTCCTTGTTTTGGGGAAATAAGTGGGCGGCCATGTAATAATGAAAAGAGAAATTGTTTTTAATTAAATAAAATTTTCCTTTTCATGGCAAAGGAATTAAGGAAGTTTTTAATTAAATTTCCTTATTTGTCAAGACCAAGGAATATAAAAGAGGAGGTAGAGGTGCCTTCGTGGCTAACGACTCTAATATTTTTCTTCCTCTCTTTTCTTCCTTGGTGGTGGTCGAACCTATTATTTTTCCTTCTTCCTTTTCTTTCTTCTTCATTGGCCGGATCTTGTAATCTCATGGAGCTTGAAGATGGCTGGATTTTAGCCTGAAGAAGAAGGAGACAAAGGAAGTTTCCCTTGGAGCTTGGTGGTGGTGGTCGAACCACATCTATTCATGGAATATTTGTGGTGGCCGAATCATGCTTGGAGAAGGTGGCTTAGGTGGATTCTCATCTCGGTAGATCGTTGCCCACACAACGTCTGGGATAAGAAGAGGAATACGGTAGAAGATCAAGAGGTTATTTCCTTACAAAGAAAGGTATTACTAGTAATTATTTTCCGCATCATACTAGTTTTCTTTGTATAGTTATTTTTGGAAATACCAAACACAAGAGGCATATGATTCTAGAGTTTTCAGATTTGTTTCGAAGTTGTGTTTCTTTTCTTTTATTTTTTGAATTTGTGATTCGATTGTTCTTTTTGGTTAACCTAGAGTTATTTAAGGAAATTAAATATTAGCTTTCCTTAAAAGGCTTTGTCTAGGCGGTGGTGGTTGCTCCCATATCCAAGAAGGCCATGTGCCTCGCCATGCAGTCCTGGAAGCCAATTTTGGAAATTAATATTTAATGAAATTAATAACATAGGTGGATTTGAATCAATAGTGTTAAGTTCCGCTTGCGATTCAAATCTAAACGTTTTAGAACAGATAAGTTAAATTTGGAATCAATGATGTTAAGTTCTGTCTGCGATTCCTAATTTAACTTCTAAAGAACACAATAGGTTTTTAAGGAAATGTTCGACACTTCTATAAAATAAATTTGTACAGTGAAACCGGTATGATTTTCCTAGGACTAACCAACAATTGGTATCAGAACTAGGGTTTGCCTCTGTGTGTTTGGTTTTCAAATTAAATTATGCACATGTCATACATAATTTAGGCAGGATAATAGTAGGATGTGCTAACTTTGTGGTTGCAGGCTCCAACTATTATGGCATTTAGATATTGTGCGTGATTGGACCCTTGGACATGCCAAGGGCATTATTTTGTGTGCATGATTGTATGTATCAAATACAACAAGAGCAGTATTATTTTTAGAATTTTATTTTTGATCGATCTAGAATACATGTACATTACCTCAAGGAATATAGGATCGACACATCTAAAATTCTATTTTTGTCGCTGATCGGATATTTGCGAGGCGTGTAAAATACTGGAAATAGGCAAATATGATTAAGGGAATTTTCCGGAATTTTTGGAAATTTTTCGGGAATTTTTCGGAGCTCGTATGGACAAGTTGACGGGGATAAAAACGGGGCCGGGAAAAGCCTGTTTTGGATACCCCAATTAAATGAGGAAAAGTTGAAATTTTCTTAATTCTTTTCCTTTATTTATTTTTCCTTTTTCTTGCATTTTCGCCGTTTCCTCATTTCTTCTCCCCGACGCCGATTCTTCTCGCGCCGAAGCCCTAACCGCCGGCGTGCCCTAACCGCCGGCCACTCGGCGGTTCTTCTCCTTCTTCTTCTCCTCTTCCTTTGACGACACAAACCACTCGCGGAGCATCTCAACGCTGCCGACTTCTGCCGAGCCCTCTTCTCTCTCGGGTCTTTGCCGAGCCGCCTTCTCTACTCGACAGTGACGCCGCCGCACGGGACAGTGCCGGCGACTCTCGAGCCAACGCAGCCGAGGACCCGACTCTAGCCTCTGCCCCGACTCCAGCGACGCCGTCCCTGTGCCCTAGCATCTCGCGCCGCCACCACAGCCGGCCACCCCGAGCCCTATCTCCGATCACCTCACATCAGAGCCGAGTTTTACTCCATCTCGAGTGCCCTAGTCGGCTCCGACGCCACTGCCGACCACCGCCTATTCCTTGCTTGAGCAGCCGGCGATCGCAGGGATCTTCCTCACCAGTGTCGTGCCCTAGTTTTTCCCCATTTCTGCTCTGATCTACGTTGTGGATTGTGATCATTGGCCGACCACTGCAGGTGACGCTGTTGCCAGCCACAGTGGGTTACAACCGGAGGAGGAGGTCAATTGGGTAATGAATTCTTGATACAAGCTTTGATAACCTATCTTAGTTTAGTTTAGGAACTTGATTTGGAAGGGAATATACTGATTTGGGTTGCTTGTTTTGTTTACAGCAGCAAAACAACCCTTCTCCGGTAGGAACTATCTGGCTGTGAGTTTGAGGTAAGATTTAGGGATTTGGACTTTGTTGTAGATGTTTGCTAGTTGTGTTGGCATTATATGTTAATTTGGAATCGTGTGTAGGTTTCAATTGAAACCGAATAGTAGAATGGTTAAGGTTAAGGAAACTAACTCTAGTTAACTTGAGTTATATTCGATTAGGGTTTTACTCTAATTTTAGGATTAGAGATTGTATTTAGCTATTTACGAGAAGTGTAGCTAAATAAAAAGATTTATTGTTTGACACAGGACTGTGACGCGAGACGAGTATCTCGGAGTCGGACTGGACCTTTCTATTTTATCGGAGGCAGGTACTTTTGACTTATGTCATTTGATATGCTTAGTAATTAAATTAACATGTTGTATTAATTGTGTTTCTTATATGTTTCGGTTAATCACTACCCAAATCTTACATGCTTGATTGATTGATTGGTTTTGCATCTCAGGTATATTTTACCTGTTTATACCTGCTTATAGGGGTAGTGATATACCATGTTTCACCATGTTCAGGACCTAGGTTTTATACCTTCTGTATACCTTTGGATTGTTTTGGATTCGTTGACCTTTGATGCATTTTTATATATATATGGATTAGGTCAGGATATTCTTGTGGTTAGTGCCATGCACCATTTGCATGATTGCATGCTGTGTGATAGTCCGTTCCATTATTGTTGAGCACATCGCCAGTTACATGGATCTGCACACACCACCACTCATGGGTTAGTGGCAGAGTGTGTTGCAGCAGGGACTCTGTTAGGCACCGTTGGTCCGCTCATGGGTAGTGTGACACAACGTGTTATCCGGCAGGGATTCCTCCCCGTCTTTGAGTACCGGGAGTTGAGAGCATTGCGCTCCCCCATCTATAATTTGGGGTAGGAGGATAGGTGTACTCCGACAGCATCCCGTCCACTCGGTCACTCATCAGGAGTAGTGACGACAGAGTGCACGGTTGTCACAGCCCTACCCACTCGGCCTCACTATTTTGTATGAGATGATCGACTGGCGTCAGGGGTGACCAGGATGCATCATTGGCATCATATGCATGATGCATTTATTGCTTGTGTTTGTGTTTGCTGCATTTATATGCTGCATATTGTTTGGATACCTATGTTTGACATGCATACAGGATTTCCTAATCCCTCGGACTGTTGACCTTATACTCAGGACCTGGTTAGTACAGTATTCTCCTGTTTATTTCAGATGCATTCTTATCTTTCTTATCAGGAGACTGTACGCATGATTAGTGCTAGGTGTTGTTTGTTTACTTTGCATATCAACTGCTGAGTGTTGGACTCACCCCGCCTCCATTGTTGATATTTTCAGGTTGATGCTGTCAGGAGGGAGTTCCAATCGCTAGTCCTCACTGCACGTAGTGTTGGTCCTGCAGACCTCCAGGATATGTTTGGTTTTCTTTGGTTTCTTTCTGTTCTAGACTGTTTGAACTCGTTATGTTCTGGATTTATTTGCTTATGGACATGATATAGATTTTATTATATCGATGGATTTGGATTTGGTTTTTATTCTACTACATGCCTGCCTGGTTGGCAGAAGAGGTGAGTTCGTCGGTTTTGAGCTTTACGAGTGTAGTTGAGTAGGGTGGTTTTTGAGTCAGAGTATTATTACTGCGTGGTTGTGTCAGCCAGAGGCTGAATATATATATAAACTGTGTGGTGATTGATTTTTATTATTGTTATGATTCCAGCCGCCTGTGGCTGAGTATTTAGTGCTTGTAGAAAATTTTTGATTGCCCGCCGTACAGGGGAGATGCTGCCGAAATTTTCTCGGACAAGGACTCTTCTGGGGGCGTGACAATTTAGTGGTATCTAAGCACAGTTATACGATCTTTTGTTTTCGTATTTTGGATGTTTGGGATAACCTGATACCAATTTATTTACTTGGTATCAGAGCTCCAAGTTTGGCGATACTTGTTGGATTGTTGTATTATGGATTTTCGGGATTTATCTGATACCAATTTATTTGGTATCAGAGCGGGTTATGATACCTGCTTTTGGTGTTCTGGAGATTTATCGGATACCTGTTGTTGGTATTCTGGATATTTGGGTTAGCCACGTTTGCGAGTCAAACTGGGCATTATCGGATTTTCGATATGGTTATGTTTCGGATTTATGTTTCGGATTTATTTGGATTTCCGGCGATATGTACGTTCAGAATTTTGAGGTCAAATTGGGGACTGGACAGCGACGGAACATCTCCAGACGGCAAAGAGGTATGTTGTTATTTTATGTTGGTTATATTGGTATTGATATCTGTAATTTAATTTAACAGATATGAGACGATCTACTCGTATTGCTGCGAGACGTGGTGCTGGACGACCACGTGCGAGGACCACGGGATCTCTGGATATGCCAGAGATGCCCACTGTTAGTGAGCCTGTCAGTCAGGGACAGACTCAGGATGCAGCGGGAGCATCGGGCTCTCAAATCCCGATAGCTCCTGTAGAGATACCTACTTTGGCCACACCGACGGTATCCACGCCTACCCTGTTTACAGTACCATCAGGAGTACCATTGGTGTACCCGACATCTGCTCCAGCGCAGCCTACGGCGTATTCAGTGCCACCACCACTTGGATCTACAGTGTATCCTATACCAGTGGCACCTGTACCCCCAGTGCCTACAGTAGCAGCAGCTGCTCCACATCCGGTACCTTTTTCTACCGTACCTCCAGTTGCCACCACTTTTGTTCCCCAGGCAGTACCACCGACGGCTTATGCTCCGGTATATACAGTAGCATCGGGAGTTCCTCCTCCGGTTTATTCCGCGGTACCACCTGTAGTATCAGCTCCAGTGTTTCCGCCAGTTCCTGCAGCCGTCCCGACACAGCTCACTGATATTGTCGCTGCACGAGCTAGGATTCCAGCACTGGCCGAGTCGATGAAGACTCGTTTCACTCTTTTCCGCGGAGATCTCGATCCGAGTATGGCTCTGTCATGGATAGAGACTATGGAGCAGACTTTCTTCTATATGGCTTGCTCCGAGTGGGAGAAAGCAGAGCTGGCTGCTTACCATTTACGGGATGAAGCTAATGCCTGGTGGGTTACTCAGCGTTCTATTATTGGTGAGCGCAACGTCACATGGACCAGGTTCAGAGAGGCTTTTGAGAGCCGTTTCTTTCCACTGTCCTATCAGATGTCTCGCCGACAGGATTTTATGAGTCTGAGGCAGAATAACCGCTCAGTGACCGAGTATAATACAGAATTCCTCCGGTTGGCTCAGTTTTGTCCAGAGTTAGTTGCGGAGGACAGAACTCGCATGATGCAGTTTATACAGGGATTGGATGGTTATCTGCATATACAGCTTGCCGGATTAGGGATTTCATCTTACTCTGATGCATTGAATCGAGCTTTGATGATAGAGTTAGCTTGGCAGACAGCATATCCAGACAGGAGGGCCAGACATCAGGGCAGGTCCAGCAGACTCAGGCGACAGGACAGCCTCAGAGTAGGGTACTTCTGGGGCGTCTCGTAGGCCTTAGAAATCGAGGCGGTCTTCTTGAGGGCGTTCCGGTTTTCTCGTGAGCAAGCAACCACCTTGGGTGATACTCATTGTTTGAGATGTGGATCCGAGATCACCTCACCCGACTTGCTCTGGGGCATCGGTTTGCTTTTATTGCAAGCCTGAGCCGAGATTGTCGGTGAAGGCTCGGCCAACGGAGGGTCGGTCGAGGGGCAGTCTAGTCGATCGAGGCATATCGAGGAGGCGGCCCAATCTTCTAGCGTCGGAGGCGCTCCTCCGACATTTGGCATGCTTGGACAAGAGTACTCGGTGTACATAGCACCCAGTTTTGCTCGGGACCATATTATCCTCGAGCGATGTCGACTCGATTCCGGCCCAGTGTCGATCACCATCCTCTCGGTCTTATCGCACATAGTCCAGTGCCTCGATGGAAGGCTTACCATTACCACCTCCTCCTCCGAGACCGGTCGTGTTCATGCTATTACGAGAGGATGCTCGTGGCCGCGGATCCGTTTTCCATGATACGATTTCTATTTATGCATTTACTGCGATATTTTGATTGATCTTGGTAGTTCGCACTCTTTTATATCCCGTACCTTTATGCGGGAGATTGGTAGATTACCTACTGTTAGGTTGCGGCGATTGACTGTCTCCCTACCGTCCGGTGATACTTTAGACGTCACCCAGGAGATCAGAGGTTGCCCGTTAGACTTTGGCAGCATGATACTTACGGTAGATCTTCTAGTATTGGAGATGGTCGAGTTTGATATCATTCTTGGTATGGATTGACTATCAGTATATCATGCTACCGTTGATTGCCAGACGAGGGTGGTCACCTTCCGGCCTCCGAACCAACCCTCGTGGAGTTTCACTGGCATCAGAGACGACGGCATCTCGATTATTTCGGCGATTCAGGCGCAGAAGCTGCTGTCTCACGGTTGTCATGGTTTTCTGTTATCGCTGAGGACAGTAGTAGTTCGCAGCTCTCCGACGTTCCTGTTGTCCGGGAATACCCAGATGTATTTCCAGAGGAGCTGCCAGGTTTGCCTCCCAGAAGGCCAGTGGAGTTCGCTATTGAGCTGATTCCGGGAACCGCGCCGACATCGAAAGCTCCGTATCGTATGGCACCAAAAGAGTTGAACGAGCTGAAGGTTCAACTCCAGGAGCTTTTAGACAGGGGATTTATTCGCCCTAGTGTTTCACCATGGGGTTCTCCAGTTCTGTTTGTCAAGAAAAAGGATGGTACTATGAGGTTGTGTATTGACTACAGGCAGCTGAATTCAGTGACCGTCAGAAATAAATATCCATTACCACGGATCGAGGATTTGTTTGATCAGCTCAGAGGTACATCAGTGTATTCTAAGATTGATCTGCGATCCGGATATCATCGATTGAGTCGAGAGATTACGATATCCAAGACGACTTTCCGTACGGATCGATCATTATGAGTTTTTGTAATGCCATTTGGGCTTACCAATGCTCCCAATGGTGTTTATGGATTTGATGAACCGCATCTTTACGGAGTATCTGGATCGGTTTGTTATCGTTTTCATTGATGACATATTGGTCTACTCTCGTTCCGAGGAGGAGCATGCACAACATCTTACAGTCTTGGAGATTCTTGACGACATCAGTGACGAAGTTCACAAGTGTGCATTCGCTATCCTCGATTGGTTTTCGGGACACGTGGTTTCTAGCGGGTATTTCAGTTGATCCTCGGAAGATCGAGGTCACCGGTTGGGAGCGGTAAAGTCGATTCGAGATCCGATTTTACGGGATTGGCGGATATTCGGCGTTTGTCGAGGATTCTCGCGTATTGCTATGCTGCTGACACGTCTTACCAGGAAAGGCGTGAAGTTTACATGGTCCGAGGATTGCGAGACAAGCTTTCAGGAGCTGAAGCGGAGATTAGTGTCGGCTCCAGTTTTGGTTTTACCTTTTGGAGAGGATGGATTTGTACTTTACACCGACGTGTCTCTACAGGGTTTGGGCGCTGTTCTGATGCAGCACGGCAGGGTAGTCTCTTATGCTTCTCGTCAGCTGAAGGAGCATGAGAAGAACTACCCAGTTCATGACTTGGAGTTAGCTGCCATCATCTTTGCTCTGAAGCTTTGGCGTCATCATTTATACGGTATCACGTTTGAGATTCTCACTGATCATAAGAGTCTTAAATACATTTTCACTCAGAAGGAGCTTAATCTCCGACAGAGGAGATGGATGGAGTTCCTGAAGGACTACGATTGTACCATTAGCTACCACCCGGGGAAAGCTAATGTGGTTGCAGATACACTCAGCAGGAAGTCCAGAGGGACTTTAGCTTGCCATCGGACTTCAGTCACGGACTTGATTCAGAGTTTCTCGGAGTTAGATCTTGAGGAGCAGGGACCGACAGAGCAGGGTATTCTGGTTACCATGGTTGCTCAGTCGTCGATCAGGACGAGGATCAGAGGCACTGAGCCGATGATCGGCATTTGCGGTTTATTAGCGATCGAGATAGCTTCGGACGGCGGAGTTTACGAGACGAGGAGGGTATTATATTCTTCCGAGCAGATTATGCGTACCTCGGTCTCATCCGGTCTTACAGGAGCTACTTCAGGAGGCACACCGTTCTCGATTTACGATCCATCCAAAGGGACCCGTATGTATCGAGACTTGAGGCGTTCTATTGGTGGAGCGGTATGAAGAAAGACATCGTTTCGTAGCTAGATGTCTTGTCTATCAGTGAAGTGAACACCGAGACTGCAGGATTACTTCAATGGATTTCTATTCACGAGTGGAAGTGGGATCACATTACCATGGACTTTGTGGTAGGGTTGCCGAGGACACGACGAGGCCATGACGCGATTTGGGTAATCGTTGATCGATTAACCAAATCAGCGCACTTCTTAGCAATTCGGAGGATTGATTCCCTGGATCGATTGGCGGATCTGTATTACCGAGAGATTATCAGACTACATGGTGTTCCATTGAGTATCATTTCGGATAGAGATCCACGGTTCATGTCTCGTTTCGCGAGTCTGCGGCAGCCTTGGGCACACTGCTCCGTTTGATCTGACTTTCCATCCACGAGATGGAGAGTCGAGGCGGACCATTCGAGACTTTAGAGGACCTCGAGGTCATGTGTTATGGATTTTGGAGGCAGTTGGGAGGACCATCTGCCGTTAGTAGAGTTTGCTTACAATAACAGCTTTCATTCGGCTATTCAGATGGCACCGTTTGAAGCGTTGTATGGTAGACCTTGTCGGACACCCGTCCTCTGGGATGAGGTTGGAGAGGCCCAGTTGTTGGGACCTCATAGAGTTCAGCAGAATGCAGAGTTGGCCCGTACTATCAGACGGAGGATGTCAGAGGCGCAGGACCGCCAGAAGAGTTATGCTGATTGGAGACGCAAACCACTGGAGTTTTCTGTTGGCGATCATGTATTTCTGCGAGTTTCGCCCACGAAAGGGGTGAAGAGATTTGGCCTCAGAGGTAAGCTGGCTCCGCGGTATATTGGCCCTTTCGAGATCTTGGAGAGGATCGGAGCGGTAGCTTACCGGCTAGCACTACCACCGTCCCTGGCAGGCGTTCACGATGTATTCCACGTATCTATGCTGCGGAGATACGTGCCCGACCCGACCCATGTGCTGACAGATATTTCAGTTCCAGTTCAGCCTGACATTACTTATGAGGAGGTTCCGGTACGAATTCTCGACCGGAAAGAGCGTCAGTTGCGGAACAAGACCATCCGGCTAGTTAAAGTCGGATGGCAGCATCATTCAGACGAGTAGGCTACTTAGAAGCTTGAGGATACAATCCAAGCTCGATATCCTCATCTTTTCACTTGAGGTATGTGATTTAGTTTACCGTTCAGCATTTATACGCTTTACCTGTTGTTAGTATTTGCTGATGGTAGATAAGGAAATTTGGGGACCAAATTTTTATAAGTGGGGGAGAATGTAAAATACCGGAAATAGGCGAATATGATTAAGGGAATTTTCTGGAATTTTTGGAAATTTTTCGGGAATTTTTCGGAGATCGTACGGACAAGTTGACGGGGATAAAAATGAGGCCGGGAAAAGCCTGTTTTGGATACCCCAATTAAATGAGGAAAAGTTGAAATTTTCTTAATTCTTTTCCTTTATTTATTTTTCCTTTTTCTTGCATTTTCGCCGTTTCCTCATTTCTTCTCCCGACGCCGATTCTTCTCGCGCCGAAGCCCTAACCGCCGGCCACTCGGCGGTTCTTCTCCTTCTTCTTCTCCTCTTCCTTTGACGGCACAAACCACTCGCGGAGCATCTCAACGCTGCCGACTTCTGCCGAGCCCTCCTCCCTCTCGGGCCTTTGCCGAGCCGCCTTCTCTACTCGACAGCGACGTCGCCGCACGGGACAACGCCGGCGACTCTCGAGCCAACGCAGCCGAGGACCCGACTCTAGCCTCTGCCCCGACTCCAGCGACGCCGTCCTTGTGCCCTAGCATCTCGCGCCGCCACCACAGCCGGCCACCCCGAGCCCTATCTCCGATCACCTCACATCAGAGCCGAGTTTTACTCCATCTCGAGTGCCCTAGTCGGCTCCGACGCCACTGCCGACCACCGCCTATTCCTTGCTTGAGCAGCCGGCGATCGCAGGGATCTTCCTCACCAGTGTCGTGCCCTAGTTTTTCCCCATTTCTGCTCTGATCTACGTTGTGGATTGTGATCATTGGCCGACCACTGCAGTGACGCTGTTGCCACAACAGTGGGTTACAACCGGAGGAGGAGGTCAATTGGGTAATGAATTCTTGATACAAGCTTTGATGACCTATCTTAGTTTAGTTTGGGAACTTGATTTGGAAGGAATATATTGATTTGGGTTGCTTGTTTTGTTTCTGCAGCAAAACAACCCTTCTCCGGTAGGAACTATCTGGCTGTGAGTTTGAGGTAAGATTTAGGGTTTTGGACTTTGTTGTAGATGTTTGCTAGTTGTGTTGGCATTATATGTTAATTTGGAATCGTGTGTAGGTTTCAATTGAAACCGAATAGTAGAATGGTTAAAGTTAAGGAAACTAACTCTAGTTAACTTGAGTTATATTCGATTAGGGTTTTACTCTAATTTTAGGATTAGAGATTGTATTTAGCTATTTACGAGAAGTGTAGCTAAATAAAAAGATTTATTGTTTGACACAGGACTGTGACGCGAGACGAGTATCTCGGAGTCGGACTGGACCTTTCTATTTTATCGGAGGCAGGTACTTTTGACTTATGTCATTTGATATGCTTAGTAATTAAATTAACATGTTGTATTAATTGTGTTTCTTATATGTTTCGGTTAATCACTACCCAAATCTTACATGCTTGATTGATTGATTGGTTTTGCATCTCAGGTATATTTTACCTGTTTATACCTGCTTATAGGGGTAGTGATATACCATGTTTCACCATGTTCAGGACCTAGGTTTTATACCTTCTGTATACCTTTGGATTGTTTTGGATTCGTTGACCTTTGATGCATTTTTATATATATATGGATTAGGTCAGGATATTCTTGTGGTTAGTGCCATGCACCATTTGCATGATTGCATGCTGTGCGATAGTTCGTTCCATTATTGTTGAGCACATCGCCAGTTACATGGATCTGCACACACCACCACTCATGGGTTAGTGGTCGATTCAGGCTGAGTGTGTTGCAGCAGGGACTCTGTTAGGCACCGTTGGTCCGCTCATGGGTAGTGTGACACAACGTGTTATCCGGCAGGGATTCCTCCCCGTCTTTGAGTACCGGGAGTTGAGAGCATTGCGCTCCCCCATCTATAATTTGGGGTAGGAGGATAGGTGTGACGATCCCGTCCACTCGGTCACTCATCAGGAGTAGTGACGACAGAGTGCACGGTTGTCACAGCCCTACCCACTCGGCCTCACTATTTTGTATGAGATGATCGACTGGCGTCAGGGGTGACCAGGATGCATCATTGACATCATATGCATGATGCATTTATTGCTTGTGTTTGTGTTTGCTGCATTTATATGCTGCATATTGTTTGGATACCTATGTTTGACATGCATACAGGATTTCCTAATCCCTCGGACTGTTGACCTTATACTCAGGACCTGGTAAGTACAGTATTCTCCTGTTTATTTCAGATGCATTCTTATCTTTCTTATCAGGAGACTGTACGCATGATTAGTGCTAGGTGTTGTTTGTTTACTTTGCATATCAACTATACCTGCTGAGTGTTGGACTCACCCCGCCTCCATTGTTGATATTTTCAGGTTGATGCTGTCAGGAGGGAGTTCCAATCGCTAGTCCTCACTGCACGTAGTGCTGGTCCTGCAGACCTCCAGGATATGTTTGGTTTTCTTTGGTTTCTTTCTGTTCTAGACTGTTTGAACTCGTTATGTTCTGGATTTATTTGCTTATGGACATGATATAGATTTTATTATATCGATGGATTTGGATTTGGTTTTTATTCTACTACATGCCTGCCTGGTTGGCAGAAGAGGTGAGTTCGTCGGTTTTGAGCTTTACGAGTGTAGTTGAGTCAGAGTATTATTACTGCGTGGTTGTGTCACCAGAGGTGAATATATATATAAACTGTGTGGTGATTGATTTTTATTATTGTTATGATTCCGTACTTTGTGGTTTGAGTATTTAGTGCTTGTAGAAAATTTTGATTGCCGTCGGGAGATCAAATTTTCTCGACAAGGACTCTTCAGGGGCGTGACAATTTAGTGGTATCTAAGCACGCTTATACGATCTTTGTTTTCGTATTTTGGATGTTTGGGATAACCCGATACCAATTTATTTACTTGGTATCGAGCCAAGTTGGCGATACTTGTTGGATTGTTGTATTATGGATTTTGGGTTTATCCGATACAATTTATTTGGTATCGGGCGGATATGATACACCTTTTGGTGTTACGAGATTTATCGGATACACATTGTTGGTATTCGGATATTTGGGTTAGCCACGTTTGCAGTCAAACTGGGCATTATCGGTTTTCGATATGGTTATGTTTGGTTTATGTTTGGATTTATTTGGATTTCGTGATATATACGTCGAATTTTGAGGTCAAATTGGGCCGACGGAACATCTCAGACAGCAGGTATGTTGTTATTTTATGTTGGTTATATTGGTATTGATATCCGTAATTTAATTTATGATATGAGACGATCTACTCAGTATTCTTGCGAGGCGTGGTCGGACGACCACGCAGGACCACGGATCTCTGGATATGCGAGATGCCCAGTGAGCACCGTCGATCGCAGACTCGGGATGCGGAGCATCGGGCTCTCAAATCCCGATAGCTCACAGTGGAGATACCTATTTTGGCCACACCGAGCGGTATCCACGCCTACCACATTTACGGTACCATCAGTGTACCATTGGTGTACCCGACATCTCGGGCGACCTACAGCGTATTCGGTGCCACCACCACTTGGATCTGATGTATCCTATACCATTGCACTGTACCCCAGTGCCTCTGATGGCGGCTCCACATCAGTACCTTTTCTACCGTACCTCCGATTGCCACCACTTTTGTTCCCAGGCAGTACCACCGACTTATGCTCGGTATATCTGACAGGAGTTCCTCCTCCGGTTTTCAGCGGTACCACCTGTAGTATCAGCTCCAGTGTTTCCGCCAGTTCCTGCAGCCGTCCCGACACGCTCATCGACATTGTCGCTGCACGAGCTAGGATTCCAGCACTGGCCGAGTCGATGAAGACTCGTTTCACTCTTTTCCGTGGAGATCTCGATCCGAGTATGGCTCTGTCATGGATAGAGGCTATGGAGCAGACTTTCTTCTATATGGCTTGCTCCGAGTGGGAGAAAGCAGAGTGGCTGCTACCATTTACGGGATGAAGCTAATGCAGTGGGTTACTCAGCGTTCTATTATTGGTGAGCGCAACGTCACATGGACCAGGTTCGAGAGGCTTTGAGCCGTTCTTTCCTTGTCCTATCGGATGTCTCGTAAGCGAGTTTTATGAGTCGAGGCGTAATAATCGCTCGATGACCGAGTATAATCTTGAATTCCTCCGATTGGCTCGATTTTGTCGAGTTAGTTGCGGAGGACGTAACTCGTGATCAGGTTTATACAGATTGGATGGTTATCTGCATGTACAGCTTGCCGGATTAGGGATTTCATCTTACTCTGATGCATTGAATCGAGCTTTGATGATAGAGTTAGCTCGGCAGACAGCATATCCGGACAGGAAAAGAAAGCATACGGGTCAGACTTCAGGGCAGGTCCAGCAGACACAGGCGACAGGACAGCCTCAGAGTAGTCACAGACGGTCAAGTCAGGGTACTTCTGGGGCGTCTCGTAGGCCTTAGAAATCAGGGCGGTCTTCTTCAGGACGTTCCCGGTTTTCTCAGCAGAACCGGCAACCACCTTCCGGTGATACTCATTGTTTCAGATGTGGATCCAGAGATCACCTCACCCCAGCTTGCTCTGCAGGGTTTGCTTTTATTGCAAGCCGGAGCCGAGATTGTCGGTGAAGGCTCGGCCTGGAGGGGTCAGAGGGGCAGTCTAGTCGATCGAGGCATATCGAGGAGGCGAAGCCCAATCTTCAGCGTCGGCGAGGCGGCTCCTCCATTGGCATGCTTGGACAAGAGTACTCAGTGCTTAGCACCCAGTTTTGCTCGGGACCATATTATCCGACTCGGGCGATCGACTCGGGCCCAGACGATGTCACCATCCTCTCGGTCTTATCGGCACATAGTCGGTCGGTGGAAGGCTTACGCTTGACCACCTCCTCCTCCGCCAGAGGGTCGTGTTCATGCTATTACCGAGAGGATGCTCAGACGGATCCGTTTTCCGCGATACGATTTCTATTTATGCATTTATCGCTGATATTTTGATTGATACTGGTAGTTCGCACTCTTTTATATCCGTACCTTTATGCGGAGATTGGTAGATTACCTCTTGTTAGGTTGCGGCGATTGTTGTCTCCTACCGTCCGTGATACTTTAGACGTCACCGGAGATCGAGAGGTTGCCCGTTAGACTTTAGCCACATGATACTTACGGTAAGTCTTCTAGTATTGGAGCTTGTCGAGTGTGATATCATTCTTGGTATGGATTGACTATCAGTATATCATGCTCCCTTAGATCGCCAGACTAGGGTGGTCACCTTCCGGCCTCGAACCAACCCTCGTGGAGTTTCACCGCATCGAGACAACGGCATCTCGATTATTTCGCGATTCTTGTCTCACCATGGTTTCTGTTGTCGTTGATCGATCCGAGGATAGTAGTTCGACTCTCAAGCGTTCTGTTGTCAGGAATACCGGATGTATTTCGGAGGAGCTGCGGTTTGCCTCGTAAGGCCAATGGAGTTCGCTATTGGTGATTCGGGAACCGCGACATCAGCTCCGTATCGTATGGCACCAAAAGAGTTGAACGAGTTGAAGGTTCAACTCCAGGAGCTTTTAGACAGGGAATTTATTCGCCCTAGTGTTTCATGGGTTCTCGATTGTTTGTCAAGAAAAGGATGGTACTATGAGGTTGTATATTGACTACAGGCATGACCATCGAAATAAATATCCATTACCACGGATCGAGGATTTGTTTGATCACCTCGAGGTACATCAGTGTATTCTAAGATTGATCCGCGATCCGGATATCATCAGCTTGATATCGAGAAGACAGCTTTCCGTACGAGATACGATCATTATGAGTTTTTGTAATGCCATTTGGGCTTACCAATGCTCACGGTGTTTATGGATTTGATGAACCGCATCTTCCCGGAGTATCTGGATCGGTTTGTTATCGTTTTCATTGATGACATATTGGTCTACTCTCGTTCCGAGGAGGAGCATGCACAACATCTTCGCGATCTTGGAGATTCTTGACGACATCTGTCAGTGTGCATTCGCTATCCTCGATTGGTTTTCGGGACACGTGGTTTCTAGCGAGGTATTTGATTGATCCTCGAAGATCGAGGTCACGGTTGGGAGCGGTAAAGTCGATTCAGAGATCCATGATTTTGGATTGGCGGATATTCCGGCGTTTTGTCGAGGGATTCTCGCGTATTGCTATGCCGTTGACACGTCTTACCAGGAAAGGCGTGAAGTTTACATGGTCCGAGGATTGCGAGACAAGCTTTCAGGAGCTGAAGCGGAGATTAGTGTCGGCTCCAGTTTTGGTTTTACCTTTTGGAGAGGATGGATTTGTACTTTACACCGACGTGTCTCTACAGGGTTTGGTAGTCTCTTATGCTTCTCGTCAGCTGAAGGAGCATGAGAAGAACTACCCAGTTCATGACTTGGAGTTAGCTGCCATCATCTTTGCTCTGAAGCTTTGGCGTCATCATTTATACGGTATCACGTTTGAGATTCTCACTGATCATAAGAGTCTTAAATACATTTTCACTCAGAAGGAGCTTAATCTCCGACAGAGGAGATGGATGGAGTTCCTGAAGGACTACGATTGTACCATTAGCTACCACCCGGGGAAAGCTAATGTGGTTGCAGATACACTCAGCAGGAAGTCCAGAGGGACTTTAGCTTGCCATCGGACTTCAGTCACGGACTTGATTAAGAGTTTCTCGGAGTTAGATCTTGAGGAGCAGGGACCGATAGAGCAGGGTATTCTGGTTACCATGGTTGCTCAGTCGTCGATCAGGACGAGGATCCGAGAGGCAGCCGTGATCGGCATTGTTTATTAGCAGTCAGATAGCTTCCGGACAGCAGACCGAGTTTACACGAGACGAGGAGGGTATTATATTCTTCCGAGGCAGATTATGCGTACCTCAGTCTCATCCGGTCTTACAGGAGCTACTTCAGGAGGCACACCGTTCTCGATTTACGATCCATCCAGGCGGGACCCGTATGTATCGAGACTTGAGACGTTCCTATTGGTGGAACGGTATGAAGAAAGACATCGCGGATTTCGTAGCTAGATGTCTTGTCTGTCAGTAGGTGAAGGCTGAACACCAGAGACCTGCAGGATTACTTCAATGGATTTCTATTCCTGAGTGGAAGTGGGATCACATTACCATGGACTTTGTGGTAGGGTTGCCGAGGACACGACGAGGCCATGACGCGATTTGGGTAATCGTTGATCGATTAACCAAATCAGCGCACTTCTTAGCGATTCGGAGGATTGATTCCCTGGATCGATTGGCAGATCTGTATTACCGAGAGATTATCAGACTACATGGTGTTCCATTGAGTATCATTTCGGATAGAGATCCACGGTTCATGTCTCGTTTCTGGCAGAGTCTGCAGCAGGCCTTGGGCACACAGCTCCGTTTCAGTACAGCTTTCCATCCACAGACAGATGGAGAGTCAGAGCGGACCATTCAGACTTTAGAGGACCTACTGAGGTCATGTGTTATGGAATTCGGAGGCAGTTGGGAGGACCATCTGCCGTTAGTAGAGTTTGCCTACAACAACAGCTTCCATTCGGCTATTCAGATGGCACCGTTTGAGGCGTTGTATGGTAGACCTTGTCGGACACCCGTCCTTTGGGATGAGGTTGGAGAGGCTCAGTTGTTGGGACCTCATAGAGTTCAGCAGGATGCAGAGTTGGTCCGTACTATCAGACGGAGGATGTCAGAGGCGCAGGATCGCCAGAAGAGTTATGCTGATCAGAGACGCAGACCACTAGAGTTCTCTGTTGGCGACCATGTATTTCTACGAGTTTCACCCACGAAAGGGGTGAAGAGATTTGGCCTCAGAGGTAAGCTAGCTCCGCGGTACATTGGTCCTTTCGAGATCTTGGAGAGGATCGGAGCAGTAGCTTACCGATTGGCACTACCACCGTCCCTGTCAGGCGTTCACGATGTATTTCACGTATCGATGCTGAGGAGATACGTGCCCGACCCGACACATGTGCTGGCAGATATCCCAGTTCCAGTTCAGCCTGACATTACCTATGAGGAGGTTCCGGTACGGATTCTCGACCGGAAGGAGCGTCAGTTGTGGAACAAGACCATCCGGCTGGTTAAAGTCGGATGGCAGCATCATTCGGACGAGGTGGCTACTTGGGAGCTCGAGGACACTATCCGAGCTCGATATCCCCATCTTTTCACTTGAGGTATGTGATTTATTTACCGTTCAGCATTTATAATCTATATCTGTTGTTAGTACTTGCTGATGGTAGATAACGAAATTTGGGGACCAAATTTTTATAAGTGGGGGAGAATGTAAAATACCGGAAATAGGCGAATATGATTAAGGGAATTTTCTGGAATTTTTGGAAATTTTTCGGGAATTTTTTGGAGATCGTACGGACAAGTTGACGGGGATAAAAATGAGGCCGGGAAAAGCCTGTTTTGGATACCCCAATTAAATGAGGAAAAGTTGAAATTTTCTTAATTCTTTTCCTTTATTTATTTTTCCTTTTTCTTGCATTTTCGCCGTTTCCTCATTTCTTCTCCCCGACGCCGATTCTTCTCGCGCCGAAGCCCTAACCGCCGGCGTGCCCTAACCGCCGGCCACTCGGCGGTTCTTCTCCTTCTTCTTCTCCTCTTCCTTTGACGGCACAAACCACTCGCGGAGCATCTCAACGCTGCCGACTTCTGCAGAGCCCTCTTCTCTCTCGGGTCTTTGCCGAGCCGCCTTCTCTACTCGACAGTGACGCCGCCGCACGGGACAGCGCCGGCGACTCTCGAGCCAACGCAGCCGAGGACCCGACTCTAGCCTCTGCCCCGACTCCAGCGACGCCATCCTTGTGCCCTAGCATCTCGCGCCGCCACCACAGCCGGCCACCCCGAGCCCTATCTCCGATCACCTCACATCATAGCCGAGTTTTACTCCATCTCGAGTGCCCTAGTCGGCTCCGACGCCACTGCCGACCACCGCCTATTCCTTGCTTGAGCAGCCGGCGATCGCAGGGATCTTCCTCACCAGTGTCGTGCCCTAGTTTTTCCCCATTTCTGCTCTGATCTACGTTGTGGATTGTGATCATTGGCCGACCACTGCAGGTGACGCTGTTGCCAGCCACAGTGGGTTACAACCGGAGGAGGAGGTCAATTGGGTAATGAATTCTTGATACAAGCTTTGATGACCTATCTTAGTTTAGTTTGGGAACTTGATTTGGAAGGGAATATACTGATTTGGGTTGCTTGTTTTGTTTACAGCAGCAAAACAACCCTTCTCCGGTAGGAACTATCTGGCTGTGAGTTTGAGGTAAGATTTAGGGTTTTGGACTTTGTTGTAGATGTTTGCTAGTTGTGTTGGCATTATATGTTAATTTGGAATCGTGTGTAGGTTTCAATTGAAACCGAATAGTAGAATGGTTAAAGTTAAGGAAACTAACTCTAGTTAACTTGAGTTATATTCGATTAGGGTTTTACTCTAATTTTAGGATTAGAGATTGTATTTAGCTATTTACGAGAAGTGTAGCTAAATAAAAAGATTTATTGTTTGACACAGGACTGTGACGCGAGACGAGTATCTCGGAGTCGGACTGGACCTTTCTATGTCATTTGATATGCTTAGTAATTAAATTAACATGTTGTATTAATTGTGTTTCTTATCTGTTTCGGTTAATCACTACCCAAATCTTACATGCTTGATTGATTGATTGGTTTTGCATCTCAGGTATATTTTACCTGTTTATACATGCTTATAGGGGTAGTGATATACCATGTTTCACCATGTTCAGGACCTAGGTTTTATACCTTCTGTATACCTTTGGATTGTTTTGGATTCGTTGACCTTTGATGCATTTTTATATATATGTGGATTAGGTCAGGATATTCTTGTGGTTAGTGCCATGCACCATTTGCATGATTGCATGCTGTGCGATAGTCCGCTCCATTATTGTTGAGCACATCGCCAGTTACATGGATCTGCACACACCACCACTCATGGGTTAGTGGTCGATTCAGGCTGAGTGTGTTGCAGCAGGGACTCTGTTAGGCACCGTTGGTCCGCTCATGGGTAGTGTGACACAACGTGTTATCCGGCAGGATTCCTCCCGTCTTTGAGTCCGGGAGTTGAGAGCATTCGCTCCCCATCTATGATTTGGGGTAGGTGGATAGGTGTCTCAGCGACAGCATCCCGTCCACTCGGTCACTCATCGGGAGTAGTCAGAGTGCACGGTTGTCACACCCCTACCCACTCGGCCTCACTATTTTGTATGAGATGATCGTGGCGTCAGGGGTGACCAGGACGCATCATTGGCATCATATGCATGATGCATTTATTGCTTGTGTTTGTGTTTGCTGCATTTATATGCTGCATATTGTTTGGATACCTATGTTTGACATGCATACAGGATTTCCTTATCCCTCGGACTGTTTGACCTTATACTCAGGACCTGGTTAGTACAGTATTCTCCTGTTTATTTCAGATGCATTCTTATCTTTCTTATCAGGAGACTGTACGCATGATTAGTGCTAGGTGTTGTTTCTTTACTTTGCATATCAACTGTACCTGCTGAGTGTTGGACTCACCCCGCCTCCATTGTTGATATTTTCAGGTTGATGCTGTCAGGAGGGAGTTCCAGTCGCTAGTCCTCACTGCACGTAGTGCTGGTCCTGCAGACCTCCAGGATATGTTTGGTTTTCTTTGGTTTCTTTCTGTTCTAGACTGTTTGAACTCGTTATGTTCTGGATTTATTTGCTTATGGACATGATATAGATTTTATTATATCGATGGATTTGGATTTGGTTTTTATTCTACTACATGCCTGCCTGGTTGGCAGAAGAGGTGAGTTCGTCGGTTTTGAGCTTTACGAGTGTAGTTGAGTAGGGTGGTTTTTGAGTCAAAGTATTATTACTGCGTGGTTGTGTCAGCCAGAGGCTGAATATATATATAAACTGTGTGGTGATTGATTTTTATTATTGTTATGATTCCAGCCGCCTGTGGCTGAGTATTTAGTGCTTGTAGAAAATTTTTGATTGTCCGCCGTACAGGGGAGATGCTGCCGAAATTTTCTCAGACAGGGACTCTTCTGGGGGCGTGACATGCGAGGCGTGGTACTTCTGAAGTACCAGAGGCGCGGCGGAATAAAAAGCAAGGTGGATGCAACGTCTCGACCCGATGGCGGTGGCTAAAGATGGCAGCAGTTAGGGTTGGAGCATACTGAAGACAGTGATGGAAAATGCCATAATAGTTGAAAAATTAATTTCCAAATTTATTGCTTTATTTACTGTGATGTTTATGTGCATGTGATGTATGCTAGCATAGGTTAAAATTCCTCACTTTAAATAACTAAGTGGGGGAGGGATTTATTTAATAAATTCCACGGTCTCCATTACTGGTTTGTAAGTGATGCAAACAAACTTGCGCGTTGGCTCTGAGTGCCTTCCTCCATATCGGATGAGTTTGTTTACGGATCACTAGATCAAACTTCCATTTTGGATGACTATAGGAAGTTAATTAAGTGCGTGTGATCTTCCCTATCAGAAGGGGCACAATCTTATTAATGGACTTAGTGTCAAGTAATGGTATACACTTAGGCACGTCTAATAGTATCCTCCCCATCGGAGTCACTACTATTATATGTGTGACCGAAGAAAACCAACTATTAATTTATCAAATAAATAAGTTGACAAGATAATAAAATTAAAAACCCCTCTTACAAATGTTTGATTTTGTATACATCCACACTATCGTGGCATACAAAATTCACGGTGTTTGAGATAATTTTATTTGTCATAAAGATTTATTGACAAGATAATTAATGGGTAAAACCCTTCTCTTACAAATGTTCAATTTTGTATACGTCCACACTATCGTGGCATGCAAAATTTCCGGTGTTTGAGAGTTGGTGAATTTAAATAATATTGTTTGAGGAATCAATATTATTTTAAATTCAAAAGTTTTAACCAAATATTTGATCAAAGACAGACCAACTATTAATTTTATTTATCATAAAGTTAGGTTGACGAGATAATAAAATTAATGGATAAAATCTCCTCTTTGAATTTGTATATGTCCACACTATCGTGGCATACAAAATTCATGGGGATTTTAAAGTGTTGGTCTTGACCAAATATTTTTGTGATTCTTAGGATTTAAAATGTTTGTCAATCCCCTAGTTGTTATACTATAGAATAGACTTAGTAGTCCCAATTATAATGATTGGAAATAGGACTTGGACATTAAGGTAGACTGTCCTCTTAGAACTAAGAACAAAATAGGTATATTTCATTCATTAGTTAGTACATGATTAGTGGTGTTGTCTACTGGTACCTGGTGTGTAGATATGGGAGCCACTAATCATGTCTGCAATTCATTGCAGAGGTTCCAGGAAACCCGATAACTATATGAAGGGGAAGTCACCGTCTACATGGGCACTGCTACAAAAGTAGTAGCTGTTGTAGTGGGAGAACTTTATTCTATGAAAGGAATAAAACATAGATTTTTGAGAAATTGTCTTTACGTACCAAGTTTAGAAAAGAACTAGTTTTCAGTTTCTAAACTATTCAAAGAACTTGATATTCTGCCTCTTTTAATAACAAAGTTGTTATCAAGATAAAGAGGGAAGTTATCTGTTCTAGTATGTTGGTTGACAATTTATAATCCAATAACTCCCACGATGCAATAAATGAAAATTAATAACACATCTTCTAACTATTAAGAGAAAGCAACCTTCAAAAATGAACCAATTATATCTTTGGCATCAAAGGCTAGGTTATTTTAACTTAAGTAGGATTCATTGGTAGCTAATGAACTTTTGGGTTCATTGGTAATGGAAATCTTTCCAACCTGCAAGTCTTACTTAGAAGGAAAAATAACCAAGAAGCTTTTAAGTCTAAGGGGTATAGAGCCAAAGATATATTGGAATTGGTTCATTCTGATTTGTGTGGTCCTATGACTATCCAGACAAGAGGTAGTTTCGAATATTTCATCTATTTTATAGACAACTATTCAAGACATAGATAGATTTACTTGATACACCGCAAGTCTTAGTACTTTGATTAGTTCAAAGAGTACGAGGCTGATGCAGAGAAATGTCAAAGTAAAAATATCAAGACACTACGGTGAGATCGTAGTAGCAAGTACCTCTTGGGAGAATTTAGGAGTCACTTATCAGTAGTAGGGATTCAATCTCAACTAACTGCACTTGGTACATCCCAACAGAATGGTGTAGTAGAAAGAAGGTATAAGGCTCTTATGGAATAATTAGATTGATGATGAGTTATTTAGAAAATTACCAAATTCATTTTAAGGATATACACTGGAAACGGAAGTGAACATAGTACCTTCTAAGTCAGAACTCTCTACTCCCACAGAATTGCAGAATAGGCATAAGCCTAGTCTGAAGCATATTCGGATTTGGGTGGTCTTGCACGTGAGAGACACTGAAAAGTTGGACATGAGTTCACTTGTTTGTGAGTTATCCTAGAAAAACGAAAAGAGGTTTGTAATCCTTAAAATCGGAAGGTCATTGTTGGCACCAATGCCTGATTTTAAACTATACTATAAACCACAAGCCCATGAGTAAAAATTATTCTTAAGGAAATTAAAGGACACATCTAACCTAGTACCAACTGTACAAGATGAAATATCACAAGAAACTGCAACACGTATCACAAATGATACATAATTACAGAAAGTGCCTCGTCGTAGTGGGAGGGTTGTTAGGCAACCTAAAAGATTCATGTTTTGGGAGAGTCTTTGGACTCGATCCCTGGTGGACATGAACCTGATCTCCGGACATATGACGAAGCACTCCAAGATAAAGATGCAGCATCTTTGCAAAGAATACAGAATTAGAATTCTAATAAGTCTAGAAGCTTATAAAATCACCAAATGATGTAAAAAGTCATTGGGAGAAAATAAGTTTACAATAGGAAAAGAGGGATAGACAGGAAGGTAGAAACTTTCAAAGCAAGGCTTGTTGAAAAAGGAAACTTTTTTACTGGTAGCCATGCTTAAGTCTATCCGGATTCTTTTATCTATGAGATTTAGCAAGTGGATGACAAGACAACTTTCCTTAATGGAAGTCTTGAAGAAAACATTCATATAAAGCAACCAGAAGGGTTCATTGTAAAGAGCAAAGAGCATCTTGTGTGTAAGCTCAATCAGTCTATAGACTGAAGTAAAGCTTCAAAGTCTTGGTACATCCAATTTAATAAAGTAATCCAGACCTATGGATTTATTTTATAACTGAATGAGTTTTATGTATACAAGAAGTGTGATAGAAACATGGTGGTATTTCTTGTACTATACGTAGATAACATTTTTGGTAGTTGGAAATAATATCAAAGTGTTGTCAGAAGTAAGGGTATGGTTATCTAAACAATTTGATATGCAGGACTCGGGAGAATGCATATATTCTTGGGATCAAAGGGATCGCAAGAAAAGAATATATTTTACTTATCCCAAGCTTCATATATCGAAACAATCCTTGCTTGTTTTAAGCATGCAAAACTCCAAGAAAGATTTCTTACCTTTTCATCATGGAGTAACTTTATCTAAAAGAGATGTCTCCAAAGACATCAAAGGAGATAGAGGAAATGAAAGGCAGTTCCTAATGCTTCGGCTATCAGAAACCTAATATATGCTATGCACGAGATCAGAAATCTATTTTGCCGAGGGCATAGTTAGCAAATATCTAAGTAACCCTGGACAAGGACATTGGACTACGGTAAATCATATATTAAAGTACCTTAGAGGCACTAGAGATTATATGCTAGCTTACAAGGCAGATAATTTAGTCCCTGTGGGTTGCATGGATTTTGATTTCCAATCAGATAGGGACAATAGTAAGTCGACCTCGGGTTTTTTGTGTTTACTTTAGGAGGTGAAGTCATAACTATGGAAGAGTGATAAGCAAAGGTGCTTTTTCGGACTCTACCATAAGAAGTTGAGTAAGTGGCAGCCTCTGAGGCAGTCATAGAAGCTGTATGACTCAGTAACCTCAAGATGGACTTAGATATGATTTATAGTTTGTCCAAAGATTATTATAATTTATTGTAATAATAGTGGTGCAGTAACAAACTCGAAGAAAACATGAGTCCATAAGGCAAGTAAACACAATAGAGCGCAAGTACTACCCAATATGAGAAATCGTATAACGAGGATAAGTTGTTGCTGCTTAGATTGCATCAAGTGATAACCTGGAAGATCATTTCACTAAGGCTCTTAAGGAAAGAGTTTTTGATAGGCGTGTTGAAGGGTTGAATCAGATGTATGGCAGCAGATATGGCAGCTTAGTCTTTTAGTATAAGTGGGAGATTGTTAGGATGTATACTAAAAGCCTAGTTTTTTGGTATAAACATTTATCTAGAAATAAGAATCACATTGGTCAAATGTCTACATTTATGATAAATGTAGTTGTTCAATTAATTTATATTGTAGATAACATGGTATGTGGTGTCACACACAGAGGATCATGTTATCAGTACCTTATAAATTATAAACAGTAGCTCACGATCAAGATGGAAAGGAACAAACCATTAGAAGATCGTAGTGTAATTAGGTATTAGTTTGTCTTAACTATATAATTACACTAGTATGCTTAGAGTGTATTGAGAAGGACCATTAGAGGTCATTTCTTTTATATTGATTTTATAAAGGAACAAAGACCTCAGTTATTATGGAAGTGTGTGCTCTTAATCCTAATATAATAACAAGCACATATATTTGATATTTATTTCTTTAATTTATCAATGAGTGAGATTTAGTTCGATAAATCAATAAGGGCGATAAGTTGGAAAATGATATCACTTATAGTGTGTGTTGTTAATTATAAAAGAAAACTGTGTCCTAGTAATCTAGGTTGATAATATCCCCAAGAGGAGCTCATAAGAATTGTCATGTTACACCCTGTAGGTGGACTTACTCCGATATGTAACACCCCACCCTCCTCACTACTAGTCTGCGAGGGCGGAGCGCTACTGGACTACTAACTTTACTTAATTAGAGTTTTTCACATGTAAAGATCAATACATAAATTCTAAAAAAACTCAAAACATACAATTAACTAGCAGCGGAAGACTAAATGACTCATCTAATACATTCTTAATAAATGGCAATCTTAATAAATTCTTATGCTAGGTCCCAAGGCTTCTATAGTCCAGGCATCACACATCCATCCGCACCTCTTTGTCGCCTTCCTTTGCTATAACTTTTCCTTTCCTTTATCTGTAGTAAGAGGAAATGCAACTATAAGCAAAATTACTTAGTAAGCGCTATCTAACTCATAAAACTCGAATATGCATGTGAATAAAATAAATCTAAAACTGATCTGTGAAATTTTGAAAACTATTTTCATAATAGATAAAAATAATAATCAAACTGCTGATGGGCCCGACAACTGTACTTGCTATGCACGCATCCCTAACTAGACCCGAGATAGCTGGTCCCGAATCTAGTAGGGTTTACTATTGTAACGACCCGACCCATTTGGCGGCCCATATTGCGGCCCATTTGGCGACCCTCGGGTCGTCGACCATCGACCGTCGGCCGTGCCGTTACTACTAGGTTATCTAAACCTAGGGACGACTATGGAAGCCCAACCCAAGGACAACTGAGAGTCCAGCACAGTGCCACTGATAAAAGTAAAATACTTGTTATCTTTTAATACTTCTAATACATAATGCCTCGGCATCTTCTTTAGCACCTTGTGTGCAAAAATCCTAAAGTCTTGACTTTGGGATCTACTTAAGGCCTTGGCCTTTTTCTTTCTTTTCTTTATCTTTCTTATACTTGTTAATACCTCTAATAAAAGAATGTTTATTTAAAAACTGAAATGTTTAAACAAATTCTAACTTTGAAATGCATAAACAAAAATCTGTATACTATGCTAATCAAAATTCTGCATACTATACTAATCAAGATTCTGCATTCTATGCTACACTATTTCTGCATACTATGCAAACATAAATTCTGCACTATAATACTTAACCAAACTGCACTATAATCTTTTTCTTTAAAAACTACACTATAAGTTCCACCAAAAATCTGCACTACAAGTTCCACCAAAAATCTGCACTATAAATTCCACCAAAAATCTGCACTACAAGTTCCACCACAAATCTGCATTATAAACTTTAAAGAAATCTGCACCATAAGCTCTTAAGAAATCTGTACTATAAGCTCTAAAGAAATCTGCTCTAAAGAAATCCACATTTTAAGCTCTAAGAAATATGTACTACAAGCTTAATTAAAATCTGCACTATAAGCTTACATAAAAATCTGCACTATAAGCTTGATTAAAAATCTGCACTATAGGCTTAATTAAAATCTACACTATAAGCTTAGATAAAAATCTGCACTATAAGCTTAATTAAAAATCTGCACTATAAGCTTAATTAAAATCTGCACTATAAGCTTAATTAAAATCTGCACTATAAGATTACATAAAAATTTGCACTATAAGCTTAATTAAAATCTGCACTATAAGCCTACATAAAAATCTGCATATGAGCTTAATTAAAAATCTGCACTATAAGCACTCCTCATGCTTCGAATTCAAGAAGAACAAAGGTCCGAAACTATTCCTACTGCAGGTGAGAAGCACTTACCTTGCTTCTTGGACTCGCAACCGAACAAAAAGGGCTTCTAGGACCTTGGCCGGCCGCCGGAGACGATGCCCTAACTCCCTTTCATTTTCTGCCCGAGCTCCACCATCATACGCAGAAGAGAAAGAGAGAATGGTTTAAGTCACGGGAAAACAGAGCATCAACTTATCCCTTTTTATAACTTAATATTTCTGTTAACTCCTTAAATAAATTCGCTACCTTTTCTAAATAGACAAATCCAACATCAACTTATCCCTTGTATAATCCAATATTCTGTTAATTATCTTAAATAAATTCACTACCTTTTCTAAACAAACAAATCCAACATCAACTTATCCCTTTTATAATCCAATATTCTGTTAACTATCTTAAATAAATTCGCTACCTTTTCTAAACTGACAAATCCAACATCAACTTATCCCTTTTATAATCCAATATTCTGTTAACTATCTTAAATAAATTCGCTATCTTTTCTAAACAGACAAATCCAACATCAACTTATCCCTTTTATAATCTAATATTCTGTTAACTATCTTAAATAAATTTTTCTAACTTTTCTAAACAGATTTGTCCGTCTGTATTCTTGGTCAACCGGATTTGCCCCCAGTCAGAGGTTGCGGGTTCGATTCCTCAGCCGAATCCTTTTTATTCCAATTTATCTCTTATTCTTTAACTACTACTTAAATATATTTTTCTCCGTTTTAATCTGTAATGTCCGCTGGAACAGTTGGTCAGCTGTGTGTTGCTTAAAGCTTGGCTCGTGGGTTCAAATTTTGGCTGCAACTTTTTTCTTCCTATTATTTCCTGTTATCAACTTCTACTATTTAAATATATTTCACTTCCTATTTTACTAGTAATGATCGCCAGCACACTTGGTTAGTCGGGTTTTGACCGAGTCAAAGGTCGCTGGTTCGAACCTCGGCTTGGACATTATTTTGTCAAAACTTCCTTCGTTTAGTAAAAATACCAAACAACCTCAAAAAATTACATAAAAATACTTTAAAAATTTCTAAAAATCCCTAGAATATTTCTATAGCATTTTTAAATATTTTTAAATTACTTTTAGGACTCTAATTGAGGAAATTTGGGGTGTTACATGATATGACGATGAGGTTGAGTGGTACTACTCTTGGACTAAGATATTAATTAAGTGAGTTGTCAGTAATTCATTGAATTAGTGGACATTCAACATCTTAAACATAGGGAGACTAACACACTAATAATAAGAAGGAGTCCAAAAATGTAATTTGGGATTGGTGCGGTAGTACAATAATAATTCTTTAGTGGTATGAATTATTATTGATGAAGTTAAGTTGTGTGTTCGGTGCGAACACAGGAAGCTTAATTTCATCGGGAGACCAAAACCAATTCCTCCTCTCGGTCCCTATCGTAGCCTCTTATATATAGAGATTTACACCCACCACATACCCACCTTCTTACCCATCCTAATGGGGCCGGCCAAGCTAGCTTGGAACCCAAGCTAGGGCCGGTCAAGACCAAGTGGATGAGTCAAGTTGGTGGCTGGCCAAAGCTTGGGTCCCAAGCTTAGGTGGCCGGCCACTAGAAAATTAAAAGAAATTTTTATTAAAATTATTTCTTATGTGGATATTATGGTTTTAAAAGAGAGTTTAAAATTTAAATCTTTGTTTTTATAGCTTTCTACAAAAGATTAAGAAAAGATTTGAAATCTTTCCTTATTTGTAGATTGAAAGGAGATTTTAATTTTGAGAAAACTTTTCTTTTTTAACCATGTTCATGATTTAAAAGAGAGTTTAAAAATTAAATATTCTCTTTTATTAGTTTCTACAAAAGATTAAAAAAAAGATTTGATATCTTTTCTTATTTGTAGATTGAAAAGAGATTTTAATTTTTTAAAGATAACTTTCCTTTTTGGAAATTATCCACATGTTTAAAAGAAAGATTTTAATTTATAAAATTTACTTTTTACAAACCACCATGAAGGGAAAAATTATTGGAGAAATTTTTATAAATTTTCGGAAACAAATTAGGAAGTTTTAATTTTTGTTTTAATTAAAACTCTCCTTGTTTTGGGGAAATAAGTGGTCGGCCATGTAATAATGAAAAGGAAAATTGTTTTTAATTAAATAAATTTTTCCTTTTCATGGCAAAAGAATTAAGGAAGTTTTTAATTAAATTTTCTTATTTGTCAAGACCAAGGAATATAAAAGAGGAGGTAGAGGTGCCTTCATGGCTAACGACTCTAATATTTTTCTTCCTCCCTTTTCTTCCTTGGTGGTGGCCGACCCTATTATTTTTCCTTCTTCCTTTTCTTTCTTCTTCATTGGCCGGATCTTGTAATCTCATGGAGCTTGAAGATGGCTAGATTTTAGCATGGAGAAGAAGGAGAGAAAGGAAGTTTCCCTTGGAGCTTGGTGGTGGTGGCCGAACCACATCTATTCATGGAATATTTGTGGTGGTCGAATCATGCTTGGAGAAGAAGGTGGCTTAGGTGAATTCTCATCTCGGTAGATCGTTGCCCGCACAACGTCCGGGATAAGAAGAGGAATACGGTAGAAGATCAAGAGGTTATTTGCTTACAAAAAAAAGTATTACTAGTAATTGTTTTCCGCATCATACTATTTTTCTTTGTATAGTTATTTTTGGAAATACCAAACACAAGAGGCATATGATTCTAGAGTTTTCGTATTTGTTTCGAAGTTGTGTTTCTTTTCTTTTATTTTTTGAATTTGTGATTCGATTGTTCTTTTTGGTTAACCTAGAGTTATTTAAGGAAATTAAATATTAGCTTTCCTTAAAAGGCTTTGTCTAGGCGGTGGTGGTTACTCCCATATCCAAGAAGGTCATGTGCCTCATCATGCAGTCCTGGAAGCTAATTTTGGAAATTAATATTTAATGGAATTAATAACATAGGTGGATTTGAATCAATAGTGTTAAGTTCCGCTTGTGATTCAAATCTAAACCATTTAGAACAGATAAGTTAAATTTAGAATCAATGATGCTAAGTTCCGTCTGTGATTCCTAATTTAACTTCTAAAGAACACAATAGGTTATTTAAGAAAAGGTTCGACACTTGTACAAAAAAAATTTGTACAGTAGAACCGGTACGATTTTCCTAGGACTAAACAGCACAGCCGACATGGGCAATAGGAAGATCGTACGGCGGAAGCTTCCACTATCACGTCAAAGATATACTCGACCTATTAAGGTGTTGTGTCAAGGACACTTAACTAATAAGTCTTTTCAAGAGAAACTTTGAGACACGTGCCTACTTGGTGAAGCATGCACGTGCGCTATAGGAACTCTATATAAAGGGGGGGGTCCAAGCATTGGCGAAGGTATACACAATAGACTATTGTTGCTACTGTTCATTACTCTTGTTGCTCCACCTTCTACTTCATCGTCGGTGACTGACTTGAGTGTCGGAGGGCTAATGCCAGGGACCACTTCCCTGGCTTGGCACTGACATAATCTGTGCTGCAAGTTGGAGCGAAGTCTACAGGCGGTCAGCGGGAGTGTCACATCCCTAGTTTTTCATCTCATCGACTTTCGGACAGGATTAATTATTAATAATTTTATCAACTCGGATTTAAGTTATAAATCAAAACCAAATCTAGAACAAAACATCCACAAACCTAATTATAATCATGTACCCTTTAATTATGATACAAAATAATAATAATAATAATAACAATAATAACAACAACAACAACAATCAATCAATCAATAAATAATAATAATAATAATAATAAGTTAATAATAATAAAACAATTATAATAATAATAAACGATAATATTAATTATTTGAATTGATTGACTTATCATGATCATGCATATATGTTATATACCATGTCATGCATCTTCTTTTCATGCTGTTAAGTTTAGAATGGTTAGTTATAAAAGATTTACCAAACCCTAACAACATAGCATCAGAATGGATTGGGATGTCAAGGAAATTTTGTCGAAGGCATGTCTATGTTGAATCCTGTGTATTCTACCTAGTGCATTAACTTAGTGGATCTAACCGAAGGTACCCCAGTCAAACATGGGCTAGTTAGACCAAAACTTAATATTAAATTTTTTTGGCAGACAAGTTTGGAAAGTATTTAGTAAGTGGTCCACCGTTAATATGCAAGGTCATATGCCTCGCCACTGAACTGGAAACTTATTCTTAGGAAGATTGTTTGATTAACTCAAACCTAAGTTTGAATCTAACATGGGTTTAACAGCCTTTTTCAAAATACTTATTCAATTAAATATAATTAAACATATTTTAAACTTAGTTAAACTTAATCAAAATTATTTTAAAACTTATTTAAAATTATTTTAAAACTTAATTAAAAAATTATTTTAAAACTTAATAAAAAAATTGAAACTTAATTAAAATTATTTTAAAACTTAATTAAAGAATTATTTACTTAATTAAAAAATTATTTTAAAAATTAATTAAAATCATTTTAAATCTTTAATTCAAATATTAAACTTAATTATGAAAACTAATTAAAATTAAATGTAAAAACTTAACTTAAAATCTAAAATTAATTACAACTTTAAATTAATTCAAACTTCATTAAAACTCAAATTAATTTAATAAAACTAAACTTAATTTAAACTAAAAATAAACTTAAATTAAACTTAAATTAACTCTAAGTGTAATTTAAAAGCAAGAAATCTGTTCAAAATTCATCTCTGTGCAAGCAGTTGTTTGTGCTACGACTACTCATCTTCATAAGCAAGCTACTGTTTCAAGAAGTGTCGACCGAGCTTCAACATTTATATACTATCGGTATAATTTTATATTGCTTGCATTGTACTTAATTCAAGTAAGATAATAGGTTGTTACTATCTTACTTTTCTACTTGTACACACTACTTCTTTCTGAGATTTTCAAAAAGAAGAGTTTTAGTGAATTACCCAACGGTACGATCAAGGATCGAGGGTCTTGGAGTAGGAGTCGACCTAGACTCCAAACCAAGTAACCAAACGAGTCTTTTACTTTCCACTGCATATTTTGATTGTCTTTAAAATACGAAAATAAATTTTTTTAAAAGTGTGATATTCACCCCCCCCTCCCCCTCTATCGCACTCTTTCGATCCTACAAGGTAAAGAACAGGTTCGGTTACTTTAACCTTTAATCAACACGGCTTGGTTCGGTAGATTGATCCCAGGGATTGGTAGACCAATCAATCTGATAACAACAAGATTCATATCATCATAAATTTGGCCATGGGGATCAAGTTTATCCAGGATTGGTATACTAATAGGCCTTTTTGGTAGAACATAAAAGGCTTATAAAAAGAAGCCTCCGGAATAGAGCTCAAAATCAATTATCTACTACCCTACTACTTTGTGCTTGAAGAAAATACATTGTGAGACCAAGGAAACTTTAGGAGGGATGTGTTGTTCTTAGGATTCCAGATCAACTCAGACATATGTTTGTTTAGTTTATTTTACGAGTTACGCTTATTTAGTATTTATTTATTATGCTTTAAAAATCAAATTGTAAGCAATTTCTTTTCCTCTAAAAAAGTTCTAGAAAGGAGATCTAGTGAACGGGCGCCTCCCATATTTAGGCCTTGGGCGCACTGACCTAGGAAACCAAGTAAATCCATGTGTCTTTTTTCTTTGTCTTTTAGTTATTATTCTATATTTTGTTGTGACTAACTTTGATAAAAAGAACAATCCAATGACAAGAAAAGGAATAAGATGAGATTGATATTCACACCCTCTATCGATCTCACTAGTCCTACACTTCCAAGCAACCTGAGGTCTGGTCGACCCTAGAGCGACCCTAGAGCTTCTGGTTGAGCCGAAGGGAACTTTATCAGGTTTGAGTAGCTTGGTCAATGGATGAGTTTTGACCAAGTTCTAGGTAAGCAAAGGGTGTTCCAATTGACCAAGAGGCCAAAACTTAGCTCAAAGAGGAATAGGCTTGTAGTTGAGTCAATGGAGGTCTAGTTAATTAGAGGGAGATACAGTCGGCCGGAGAAGTGTCGATCAAGCTGTATAAAATAGGAGTTGAGGCAGCATCTTCCATTATCTCTTGCAAACATCCATCTTCATGTTAGTACTTAAAAAGTACTCCAAACTTCGCTCGTGTGATCCAAGAAGCGGTAGGAGGAGTGTCACAACATTCAAGGTTTCTAACTGGTTCACAACAAGTTTGTTTCATTTACATGTTCATGCTCTTAATTTTATTTATTTGTGATTGCCTTACTAAAACCATAAGAGATTTCTCCACCACTGGAAAGAATCCGGAAAGGAGAAAAACATTAGTGTCTCATGCTGAGTATATACATTGGATGTACTAATCTTAGGAGGTTGGGAACTATGTAAATATAGTGTTTTCTTTTTATTGTTTAGTTTACTTTATTTTTCTATGTATTTATAACACTTGGATTAATGAGAAAAAGAAATAACGAAGAATTTTTAGTTACGTGCACTATTCAACTCCCCCCTTTAGCGTCAAAATGATCCTACAAGTTGGTCAAGGTTATTGGATGCTTGGAAGTGAGTAGGTGAGAAGTCCAAGTAAGTCAAGATAGGTCAGATGCTTGGTAAAAAAAGGTGAGAAGTTTTAATTGGTCAAGGCTAACCTAGATAAGGAAAAAAGTCTAGTAAGGTTAAGGTTGACCGTATGACTAACAAAGAAAAAGTTTAAGCAGATCAAGGGTGGCAGAATGCTTGGTGAGGAAAAAGTCTAGACAGGTCAAGATTGTTTGGATGTCTAGCTAGTGGAAAATCCAAGTAGGTCAAGCGTGATTGGATGTTTGGCAAGAAAAAAATTCAAGTAGGACAAGATTAACCAGATGTCTGATAAGGGAAAAGCCCAAGCAAATCAAGCATGATCGAATGCTTGGCAAAGGAAAGACTCTAAGGGAGTGCATCTTAAATAGAATGAGAAGTTTTGAAAGAGTGAACTCTAAACAAGAAGTAAATAGTATATTAGGTAGACTAAGAGTAAGACTTGTTTGCATGCTTGTCTTGCATATTTGTCTTACAGGAAGCTAGAGCTGGATGATTGAAGTAAGACTAGAGATTGGACATGGATATAGGCAACTAGAAGTTTTTGGATGACCTAAAAAGTTTTTGATCGACCTAAAAGTTTCAGTTGACCTAAAAATTCAAATAGCGATGAGATCTCGAGGATCATTCTCTAAATAGAGTTTAACTAAGTTTTTGATCGACCAAAGAAGGTAGGATCAAACTATATAAAAGAGAGATGAAGGTTCAAGGTTCAGGCATCAATCTACATTCAACTCCATGTATTTTGTGCTTAAAAGTACTCTCAGAAGTTTGCTTATGTGATCGGGGAAGCTATAGGAGTGCTCGACATTCAGGGATTCTAGATCGTATCTACAAGTTTGTTTGTATTATATATGTTCATTTAATTTATCTATCCTATGATTGTACTGACAAGTATGTAAGATGTTTCTCCACCTCAAAAAGGTGTCCAGAAAGGAGAAAAATAATTGTTATATATGAAAAATAAATAAATATATATCTAGGTATACATAGATTAAATGGGGTTGAAATCAATTTTTTATTTAATATTGGGTACGATGATTAAATTGATCCATTTAGAATAAATTAAAATAATTTAATAAAAATAGTGTTAATAAACATAATAATAATAAATGATAAGACATAAAGTAAATAAATGTAATTTATTTGTAAATTTTCAAATTTTAATAATACACACACACGTCGCGTGACCCTACAGACCTAGGGCGCCTGGATTGACTCTAGGTGCCTTGGGTTGAATCTAGGAGCCTGGAGTCAATCCAAAATATTTTTCTTATTTTTTATTTTATTTGGGATATGTTATATGTATTTAGGGTTCCAGATTTTAGAATTTAGGACTTGGTTTATAATGGGTTTGAGTCAATAATATTTTTCCTCTAGGGTTTAGGCTTCTCTCTTGGATTGTAGTGTTCAAAATTAAAAATTTTATATACTTATGGGGTATATTATATGTAGGATCGAAAGCTCTAGGGGGTGAATAGAGCTCGTAGTTTTTTTGTTGGCTTAAAACTTGGAAAACAATCGAGAGTAAACATAGCGGAATTAAGATAAGTTAAAACAAGTAATCGCTAATACTTTTATTTACTTGGTTCGGAGCCTGTGATGACTCGTACTCCTAGGCCGACGATCATCGATCACTTTTGTTGGGCAATCACTATCAATTTGAATAAATTACAAAAGCAATTACAATGTGTATAAGTAACTTGAACAATTAAAGAAAATACCGATGACTAACAGGAAGAGATCTTCAGTGTAGTTATCATCGGATCAACTTTCGGGCATCGTATAGGCCTTTTAGAGAAGAACGCAGGAGCAAAAGTTGTTTGAAATGATGTATTTGAACTACTCGTCAAAGCCTCCTTTTATAGCCTCGTCCGGGTGTCTGGATCCCATGCTGGGCACTTGGACTATGCTGACATGGTGAGCTCTCGTCAAAACTTTATCCTAGAAGTTTATCCATGTCCAAGCGTTCGAACCCCCTTCGGGTGCCTGGACCGTTGACGTGGGTCGGTCAGTTGTCACGCGCTAACTCAACATGAAGATGAAATTTTACCTGTCCGGGTGCCTGGAGCAACTCTGAGCGCCCGGACCGCCCGGGTGCCTGGCTAGGCACCCCGCATGAGGGCGCTCCCTCTGCAAAGCTTACCCGGGCGCTTGGAGCAACTCTGGGTGCCCGGAGTCCGGGTGCCCCAACCACCTTTTTATTTCTTTATTTTTCCTGAAAAATGAATTAGCTCGGATAATAATATATATATAAAGCATAAGTTTTAACAGCCTCCAGACTGTTCGATCCTAACTTTGAGCTTTGCTGAAACTCTAGGTCAAATCGATGCCTACTATTCCCTCTTCGGGGAATGTATCCTAACTTACTCCTCTAAAGAGAATTTATCTTTTTCTAGACCAGTCCTCCAGACCATTTGGACTTTTGCTCAGCGTCCGAGACATTAGGACTTTCTACTGGACGTTTGATCCCTAACTCGTCCATTTTATGCTTGGTACCGCAACCCCCAAGACTTTCACCTAGTGTCCTCGACCCTAGGATTTCATTCAATGATCTCTACCCACCAAGACTTTACCCAATCTCCTGGACCAGGACTTCGTTGTCTAATTGCAGCTAAGACTTTTCACTTACCTAGCCTCAACTAAGATTTTCCTTTACCTAAGATCACTTAGGACTTTTTGCACACTTAGTTCAACTCGTTAGATCATAAAAAACCTTAACTTTGAAGTTTTTGTCATAATCAAAACTTAGGTTCGATCATCTAGTGCTTCTTGTACCAACATTATATGTATTTAGGGTTTAAGATTTTAGAATTTAAGGGTTAGGTTATAATAGGTTTAAGCTAATAAGATTTTCCTTCTAGGGTTCATGTTTCCCTTTTAGGTTATAGTATTCAAGATTAAAAATTTTAAATGCTCACGGGTTATAGTGTTCCTCTTTAAATAAATGTTAATTTTAAAAAAATGAATCCAGGCACCTGGATATTGTAGTGTGCACAAGTGTGTGTCGTACAGTCCATAGTAGAGTAGGATATATATATGAGATAAATTGGTTAGGATTTGATAAAGTATATTTAAAATATCACATTTAAGTTAGGAGTTGATTAAATATAAAAGTTAGGTTTATTTAATCAAAACCTAACTCCTCTTCATCGTTTTTCGCTCGCACACGCAAGGCGTTGTTCACCATGTGATTGATCGGCGTCGCCACTTATATCCAGCCGTCGACGCTGCTCCGTTGTCCTAGCGAGTAGTCAATGTCAGTGCCCTATTTCTCCTCCTCTCCTTCCCTTGAATGACATGCGCAACCTCTGTCTTGTGTCATCACAACGACCCCCAGCCTATATCTTTACTCCGCTATGATAAGTCCACAGCCTTAATGATTATCTCCACTACTTATGAGCGTATTTCATATAGGGTTTTTATCGTAGTTTGAAGCATATCTTATCTCAGTATTTCATATTTTCATGCTTCATTTTGTTACTTTTACTCTTTTAGTTCAAAAAACTTCTGTTTGCTTATTTTTTAAGGATAGAATGTGATTTCTAGAGCATAAATCTCTTGGAATATGAAGTTGCAGTAAGGAGCATGCTCTGGTCATGCCCCATGACATGAGCATTCTCCTACCGCTAAGAAAGATGAAGAATAAGATACAAAAAAAGGCTCAACAAGGGCTAACCTTGCCTCATCAAAAAGCCTCATTATCAATCCAAACACACGAAGTCTCCACAAAGAAAAAGAATTTAAAAGGCCATCAAAATTAAGTTTTAATTAAGGAACAGGCTCTGACAATGTTCCATAACATGAGTGTGTTCGTATGGACAAAATTGAGGGTAAAATAGTGCTAAAATTGACTATAAACACCTTCCACCATGACCACTCATGTTGGGGGGTACAAGTCGTGTCAATTTTAGACATTTTCCCGAACCTAACACTAGCACTTGTGCCAGATTACATGGTTTGTGTCAGCCTCTGACCCAAACTATAGACTAAACATCAAATGGTCATAACTTTTAGTTTGGTTAAAGTTATAGTCAATTGACCTATCAAAATGTAGATAATCTTAAGCTCTATGAGTTTGCTTCAAGGTTTAACTTGAGAAAACTAAATCTAAGAGGCAAAAAAACTTATTTTGATGGAGCCATGTAAATTTGACAGATCTGGGTAGTTTAGGGAGGATATAAAAGGATCAAGGAAACTCTTCTCTGGATCATCTCCGACTAGGGGGATCTAGCCCTTCCTTGGGATAGGGTTTTCCCCTATAGGAGAAATCCTATAGCAACCATCTTCATCCATCAAGATAATCTGTCCACCTCCGGAGCAAGAAACCATACCAAAGACACCGACAATCTTCTCGTTAAGCATTTCTTCCTCTATTCTCTATTTTAGATTGTATAAATTCTGTTAGAACTTTCGAGCCGCAAAAACTGCTTTTTGCATTGCGGAAACCTCGAAGTTCTTAGCCACTGGATCCATGCGAAGAATAAAATTTTCATGTACTTAGTTTTCTAATCTAGATCTACTTTAGATCTACATGTTAAGATGTATACCTTTGAAGCCAAGCCCTTCGCAAATCCCGCTCATCCAAGGTTCTTTGGATCTCAAGTGTGTTCAAGTGTACACACCTCTAGAAGTATCCACACGAACAAGAGATGGAGAGGAAACCTTAGAGTGTGCTAGCACCCCCCAAGGAGTCTCGGCAAGGATGAGAGGGAGAGAAGAGAAGAAGAGAGGAAGGAAGAAGATGGATTGAATGAGCACACAATGCTATTCAAGCACCATAATGTGGCCTGCCACATTTACAGGGTTTTAAACCTCCATGGGATAGCAAGAGTCATGGCTCTTGGTCTCCCTCATGAGGTGGCACTTGGTCAAGTCAATCTTGACCAAGTAAAGAAGCCTTGATGATGTGGCACATCATCATTGGTCGGCCTTATGCCAACTCACAAATGAGGTTGCTTTGGTCAAGTTAAGGTCAAGTCAAACTTGACCCTTCATCTTCCCTCTCAATGTCAAGTCAAACTTGACTTAAATTCCCCATGGTTGATCAAATCTAACCATTTAATTCAAACCAATTTAATTTAATGAATCTATATTCATTGAATTAAATCGACTCAATGAATCCAAGTCTAAATTAGACTCATTTGACACATGAATCAAATTGAGTCCAACTCAATTAGTTTAATTTGGATTACTCTTAATCCAATTTGGTTCATCACATGAACCTAATCCTCTTGGTTCATCATATGAACCTATTCTCCATCTAATTGCCCTTTGTGTGTGACTCTATAAGTTCTTGTAACATTGGCAATGCTCCTAAACCCATTTAGAGGCATAAGTAATGAGTGGTATCTAGCAACACATCATTATTACTCAAGTTACAAGAATGTTGAGATCCAACATCACTTTGTGACTACTAATTGTGACCCTTCACAATATATGATAATGTCCTTCTATCCTTGACATCTAGATTGATTAAATTGAGGCATAGACTGTGTCATCCTCTAATCAATCTATATCTTGAACTCCAAGTAGACTCACTCTAAACAAACGAGCTCAATATCTCATATTGATTCATTTGGACATGGTCATGCACTTAGTGGTCTCACTCTATCAAGAATGATGATGTCACTCTCATCATATAGGAGGGATAGATCCCATCTACATCACTCACATCCCTCTGTATAATTTTTTACATATCCAGTAATCGCCTTTATAGTCCACCCAGTTACGAGCGACATTTGACGAAGCCAAAGTATGCAACTCCTTATGTAGGGAACCATCGTGACTTCAGGTCCAAGGACTAATAGTCATACTAATAGTCACATGAGAAAGTATATGACACTCATATAACGATCCATGATACTTTCTCATGGCGGGTCATTCAGTATACATTCTCCAATGCATACCCATGTGTCAACTTGATATCTCTATATCCATGACTTGTGAGATCAAGTCATCGAGTTGACCTACATGCTAGTCTCATTGCATTAACTTTGTCCCTGAATGTTAATACTTGACTAGGAATGATTAAGAGTAGTGTTCTCTATATCATCTCACTATTGATTCAACCAATCGATTGATATAGATATGATCCTTCTACTCAAGGATGCTATTATACTTAGTTATTTGGCACCAATACAAGTAAGTATAATAACCACAAAGAAATGTCTTTATATATATATATATATATATATATATGATACATTGAGTCCATACAACAATCATCATATGATTGGCTCTAGGGCTCTAACTAACAATCTCCCACTGGCAATAATGTCAATCAGTGTAGGCTCTAAGGCCCAATGACCTGGTGTGACCATCATGCTTTCTCTGTGCCAAAGACTTGGTCAAGGGATCAGCGACGTTAGCTTATGTGGGTACTCTGCAAATCTTCACATCTCCTCTATCGATGATCTCTCGAATGAGATGGAAGCGCTGTAGTATGTGTTTGGTCCGCTGGTGTGAGCGAGGTTCCTTAGCCTGCGCAATTGCTCCATTGTTGTCACAATAGAGCTCTATAGGATCTGCTATGCTAGGAACCACCCCAAGCTCAGTAATGAATTTGTGGATCCAAACTGCCTCCTTTGCTGCTTCTGATGCAGCAATCTACTCGACCTCTGTTGTAGAATCAGTAACTGTGTCGTGCTTTGAACTTTTCTAGCTCACAGTACCACCATTTAAGCAAAACACGAACCCTAACTGTGATCTATAATCATCCTGGTCAGTTTGGAAGCTTGCATCACTGTAACCCTTTACAGCTAGCTCGTCATCGCCACCATATATCAAGAAATATTCTTTAGTCCTTCTCAAGTACTTAAGAATATTCTTGACCGCTATCCAGTGACCTTCACCTGGATCTGACTGGTATCTACTCGTCATGCTCAAAGCATACGAAACATCAGGATGAGTACATAGCATGGCGTACATAATAGATCCTATGGCTGAAGCATAAGAGATCTTATCCATGCGGTCTCTCTCCTCTCTAGAAGGGGACCTTGAGTCTTTGAAAGACTCACACCATGTGACATTGGTAGAAATCCTTTCTTGGAATTCTGCATGGCAAACCGTAGTAATACCTTGTCAATATATGTACTCTGACTTAAGTCAAGCAGTCTCTTAGATCTATCTCTATAGATCTTTATGCCTAGAATATGGGTTGCTTCACCTAAGTCCTTCATTGAGAAACAATTCCCTAGTCAAGTCTTTACAGACTGTAGCAAAGGTATGTCATTCCCAATGAGTAGTATGTCATCCACATACAATACAAGGAAGACAACTGTCTTCCCAACAACCTTCTTGTAGACACAGGGTTCATCTTCATTCTTGATGAAACCAAACTGTTTGATCACATCATCAAATCGAAGATTCCAGCTCCGAGAAGCTTGCTTTAGTCCATAAATGGACTTATGCAGCTTGCATACTCTGTCAGTATGCTGTGGATCTATAAAACCCTCAGGTTGTGTCATGTACACATCTTCGAGCAAGTTTCCATTCAGAAACGCGGTTTTGACATCCATCTACCAGATCTCATAATCATGGTATGCTGCTGTAGCAAGCATGATCCGAATGGACTTAAACATCGCTACTCGAGAAAAGGTTTCATCATAGTCAATACCATGAATTTGTTTGAAACATTTAGCTACCGGACGACCCTTATATATAAGTCCATCCATATCAGTCTTACTTTTAAAGACCCACTTACATCCAATAGTTTTGACCCCTTCAGGTGGATCAACCAAAGTTCATACTTGGTTGGTGTACATGGATTCCATCTCGGATCTCATGGCCTCTAGCCATTTCTCAGAATCTGGGCTCATCACAACTTCCTAATAGGAGGTAGGCTTATTCTCAATGAGCATAACGTCATCATGGTCAGACAAGAGAAACGAGTATCTCTCAGGCTGACGACGTACCCTATCAGACCTGCGAAGAGGTATGTCTACTTGAGCTGGTTGTTGTTCCTCAACTCCTTTTGGAACAACATCATCCATAACACTTTGTGGTTCCAGTTCAACGTCCATCAAGGCTTCAGTGATATGGTCCATATCCTGAACTTCTTCAAGATTGAACGTACTCCCACTAGTTTTTCTAGAAACAAAGTCCCTTTCTAGAAATACCCCAGTCTTAGCCACAACTACCTTGTGTTGACTGGGAATGTAGAAGTAATATCCCTTGGGATATCTAATAAAATAGCACTTATCGGATTTGGGTCCCAATTTGTCCAAGACTTGTCGTCGAACGTAAGCCTCACAACCCCAAATCCTCATAAAAGACATTTGGGCATCTCTCCCAGTCCATATCCTATATGGTGTCTTTATCATAGCCTTGGATGGAACACGGTTAAGTATGAAGGCTGCTGTGTCTAGAGCATAGCCCCAAAGAGATATAGGAAGATCTGTGTGACTCATCATAGATCACACCATATCTAATAGTGTATGATTTCTCCTTTCAGATACACCATTCCACTGTGGTGTTCCAGGAGGAGTGAGTTGGGATAGAATCTCACACTCAGCTAGATAGTCACGAAACTCATGGCTAAGGTATTCACCACCTCGATCTGATCGAAGAATCTTAATACTCTTGCCAAGCTGGTTTTGTACTTGATTCTTGAATGCTTTGAAATTTTCAAAGGATTCTGACTTATGTGTCATCAAATACACATAACCATATCTACTGAAGTCATCAGTAAAGGTAATGAAGTACCTATAACCACCTCTAGCAGCGACATTGAAAGGGCCACATACATCACTATGTATAAGTCCTAACAAGCCAGTCGCTCTTTCACTGTGTCCACTAAAGGGATGTTGGGCTTTTTGGGCCGCGAAAACTGCTTTTTTACATTGCGAAAATCCAGAATCACCCTAGCCAACGGATCCATGCGAAGAGTATAAAACAAAAATTTACAAGTACGAGTTTACAACTTAGATCTACTCCTAGATCTACATGAAGAAAGAATATACCCTTGATGCGAAGCCCTTCGCAATCCCGCTTGACCTCGGTTCGCCGGATCTCGAAAGTGTCAAAGTAGACACTTCTCTATGTGTATCCACACAAGCAAGAGATGGAGAAAAATCTCTAAGGATGTGCTAGCAACCTTAGAGATCAGTAGGGAGGAGAGGGAGAGCAAGAAGAAAACTCAAGAGGAAGAAGAAGATGGAGTTACAACCACTTGAATGAAAAATCAATTTTTCATTCCACCTAAAAGTGACCGGCCACTTCAAGGCATGTAACCCCCATGGAATATCAAGAGTCAAGTCTCTTGATCTCCTCCATAAGGTGGCATTTGGTCAAGTCAAACTTGACCAAATGAAGAAACCTTGATGATGTGGCATTGTTCAAGTCAAAGTCAAGTCAAAACTTGACTCTTCATCTTCCTACTTAAGTCAAGTCAAACTTGACCACTTCTCTCCCTTGGTTGATCTAATCTAACCATTGGTTCAAGTCAATTTTAATTTAATGAATCTCTATTCATTGAATTAAATTAATTAAATGAGTCTAAGTCCAAATTAGACTCACTTAACACATGAACCAAATTGAGTCCAACTCAATTAGCCTACTTTGGATTACTCTTAATCCAATTTGGTTCATCATATGAACGTAATCATTTAGGTTCATCTAATGAACCTAATCTCCATCTAATTGCCCTTAGTGTGTGACCCTATAGGTTCTTGTAACGTTGGCAATGCCCCTAAACCCATTTAGGAGCATAAGTAATGAGCGGTATCTAGCAACACATCATTACTACCCAAGTTACAAGAATGTTGAGATCCAACATCACCTTGTGACTACTAATTGTGACTCCTCACAAAATATGACAAGTGTCCTTCTATCCTAGACATCTAGATTGATCAATGTGAGGCATAGACCGTGTCATCCTCTAATCAAAATCTTGAACTCCAAGTAGACTCACTCAATCAAATGAGCTCAATATCCTATATTGACTCATTTGGGCATGGCCATGCACTTCGTGGTCTCACTCTATCAAGAATATCGATGTCGCTCCCGTCATATAGGAGGGATAGATCTCATCTACATCACTCACATCCCTCTGCATAATTCGTTACATACCCAGTAATCGCCTTTATAGTCCACCCAGTTACAGGTGACGTTTGACGAAACCAAAGTACATAACTCCTTATATAGGGATCCATGGTGACTTCAGGTCTAAGGACTAGTAGTCATACTAATAGCCACATGAGAAAGTATATGGCACTTGATCCTGTCTGAATGCTGAATCAACGGACGCTGGGCACGGGGCGCTCTCCGACTGCTGACGTGGATCTTCGACTGGTGGCACGAAGCTCCGGCGAACCTGCACAGAAGTCGGGCCGGGAAGGGGTTCCCGGCGGCGACCCTCCGACGCTCAAGTCAGGAAAGCAAGTGGTGGAAAAAGTAGCTCCAAATGTGTTCCACGCGTACCTCCGGCGAAGTATGCGACTCTTTATATAGAGCGGTGAAAGAGCTCCTACACGTCCACCGAGGTGCGTACATGTCCGCAGCCCATACCTCGGTATGTGTCTGTCAGAAAGCTTACCTGACGTCATACTGCTACAGTTCAATCACGTCTTCGATGGGACAACAGAACACCTCGTTGTCAGACTTGGAGTATGGCCTAGCCATAGGACTTGAAGCTGTCAGAAGATGTTCCTGTCCTTCTTTACCCATCACCGGCCGGGACGTCCGTCTGGCCGGCTGGACGAAGAGCGTCGTCCGGACGGCCCTCATCCCCTGCGCCGGCCGGGCGGCACGCCCATCCCGTCCTGCCTGTCGTTTGCATTGATATGCTGGGGGAGACTTCCGGGCGGGTACTACGTAAGGACTGTTAGCACTATGCTTCCTTATATCTTCGACCAAGCTTGACTTCCGCTCGGCCATTCTTTACTGTTCCATTGAGCGCCGGATCCCGACTCCTATCCGGCCGACCGGGAGGTCAGCCCCTCCTTTTCCAGTCAGCCGACCTGTCCACCTGGCATTTTGATCTCCACGTGGCGTTGACCCCTCGCAATGGGGTCCCCTGCCTTGACCACCGGATCACTTGCCTTCCCCTCAAGTCTAGTCAAAGGAGGCGAAGTCTGACTGACTGGACTGCCGATCTGATCGAGTGACGACCAATACTTTAGTCCGCTCGGACGGGCTAATGGATGCTCCGTCGTTCGGCGATATCTTGCCTATGCCTTGGAATTTATGCCGAAGCTTCTGTTAAGCACATGCGTTAACCCGTAACTTGCTGACACGTGGCTACCTTTCTCTTGTCAGGGTATGGCGGTGGCGTCACATCCGATGGGACAGTCGCCATTTGAAATGAATGGCTGGATGATGGCCTCATTTTTCACGACCTGGATCGGACGGCGGAGGTTGCTCCCGGGCGGCGATATAAAGCCCGCGACTCTGTTTCCGCCGCATTGTTGCTTCATCCTCCTCTGGCACCCCTCTGCTCGTTTTCTTCTCTGGCGACCTTGCCCCTCAACTCTTCGGCAATCCCCAGGCCCCCGTCGATCATCTCTTTTGCTCGTAAGACCCTTTTTCTCGCTCCCAACGTTTTCTTCTTTCTGTTAATCGTTTCCTTCAGTCGGTTTCCCTCCCTTCCTTGCTTAAACCTTCCCTTTTGGTCCCGCATTCTTGTCTTTCGACCATGACTAGCACCTCGCAGTCGACCGGCGGTGCTCCGGGTCTATGATACACGACCATGGAGAGTCATTTTGACGAGGAGGACGCGTTGCGTCTCGCTCGGACTTACGACATTCCTTCCGACCACCAAATAGTATTAGCCACACCGGCGAATCGGCCTCATGAACCGCCGCCCGGCGCAGTTCTTTTTTTCCGAGACCAATTTTTGGCCGGGCTACGCTTCCCACCCCATAAATTTTTCTTGCAAGTCTGCAACTACTTCCGCATCCCGCTCGGCCAGCTAGTTCCGAACTCCGAAAGGCTGCTGAGCGGGGTGATAATTTTATTCAAACTGAACGGTATCCCCCTAGACCCCAAAGTTTTCCATTACTTCTACTACCCCAAGCAGGCCGAGTGGGGAACTTTTGTTTTTCAATCTAGGATAGGTTTCGTTCTTTTTGATAACATGCCGAGCTCCAACAAACATTGGAAGGAGCACTTTTTCTATGTGCATTTCCCCGAGCCGCCGACCTTCCGTGTCAAATGGCAGACGGTGATGCCCGCGCAACCAGGGCTCGGCAAGTTTAGAGGCGATGCGGCCTACCTTCATGCAGCCGATCAGCTGGTCGGCCAGCGCTATCATATCGACAAGCTGCTCCTCCCGGGAGTAATGTATATATTCGGCTTGTCTTCTACCCCGGCTGATCTGCCCTGCAGCATGAGTAAGTTCCCTTATCTTCCCGTTTGTTTTGTTCTAACTGATTTATTTCTTGCTTCTGCAGCTGAAGTCATGTGGCGCGCCAAGGCAACCGAAAAGCTCAAGCTGAAAGCCGCCAATATTGAGGCGGTAAAGGATAGGGTGGTCGCCGAGCGGGGCTCGGCTTCAGCTGGTCCGGCTAGCAAAGAAGGTGAGGGGACTCAAACTATCCCCGAAGCCTTGGACGCCCCTGCTTCTCACGACGAGGCCACGGGCGATGTAGAACCCTCTGCTCAAGTCAAGGTAGAGGGTCGTTCGGCCGACGATATTCCACTGCTCACTCGGAAGCGCAGACGGCCAGAGTTGGTACCTGCATCAGTTCCATCTGGTGAGCCACCATCTGAGCGGGGCGTTGACGCTCCGATGTTATCCGGGACGATTTCCCTAGAGAGCACCCCGACACCACATGGCTCTCCGAGGGCAAGCTCTGAGGTGCCGCCGTCCAGTCCACCGAAAACTCTGTGCCGTATCAGGCGGTTGGGTGAATTTCCTTCTTCGTCCACCGATAGGCCGTCCGGTGAGGCAACTGCTTCTCAGAGCGAGCCGAGCGGCCCAAACTTAATTAAAACCGTCCCGCGCCTCCCCTCGGAGGAATACATGGCTGCTGCTGATCGGCCAGTGGTTCCTGAGCAGCAGATCACCTTGACGGGCCCGCTTGCAAAAGCTTGGGAGGATGCTCGGCGCCGAATAGCCGTGATGACTCCCGGGCAGCTCGGCGACAGCAACCTACAACAGGCCACCGGGGTATGCTCTTTTTCTTTGTTCATGTATTTGAATTAAGTTTTTAACTTGTTCACGTTTGCTCGCAGAACTGGGTGGAGTAGATTGCCATTAGCAATCGGTTGGCCGAACTGGAGGACGAACTGAAGAAGCTCAAGGCTGCGGGGGACAGCAGATAATCAACGGCCGCTCTGGAGAAGGCCAAAAGGTTGCTGGAAGCTGAGCGGGGTAAGACTTCTGGCTTGACAAGCGAGGTTGCCCGCCTCGAAGCCTTAGTCAAGCAGCGGGATAAAGAAATAAAGATCGCAACCGCTCAGAAGCTCAAGGCCATTGATGATATGGACTTGATGAAGGTGGAGAACCGGGGGCTGGAACAACGGGCGAAGGAGCTAGACGCCTCGCTAACTGCCAAACGGGAGGGTCGCTCCGCCGATCGGACCAAAGTAGAAGGAGACTTGCAAGATCTTCAAGCTGCTCTGGCTGCTTCCCAGACTACTCTCAAGTATTACCAAGATGGAGAGCCCGGTCGATCGGCGGAGGTGCGCAAAGCCTTCGTCCGCTCGGACGAGTTTGGCGAGAAGTTTACCGACAAGCTGTCCTTGACTTTTGAGGAGGCAATCAAAGTGGCGGTGGAATACATGAAGAACAAAGGCCATGCTCCTACCGATCTGTCCGTCCCTGCTGAAGACCTGAAGACCATGATGGGCTCCATCCCTGACCATCTTTTTAATTTTGATGGCTAAGAATCTGTCTGTGAGGCTATTTTGTAATTTTCTGTATGCGCGTACGGGGCAAACCTTATAAATTTTGTCAATCCGCCGATCGGCGTGGATGAACTGTCTCTTGTTATTTGTCCATTGTTTCAACGTCCGATTTTTGCTTTTTGCCTTGGACTTGAGCTTTTTGTGCCCAAGTACATGTGGTAAAGGAGCCGCTCGGCCCAACCCTGTTACGTCGGGTTCTACCGAGGGCTGCGCAGAAAACCATCCATCCGGCGGCCTCATAGGCTCCGGTCGCCCGTCGAATTTTACCGTCGGAACTTGACTACTGTCCGATCGGTGGGTTTATAAACGTCGAGTCGTGTTTCGACGGTCTTCCGCTCGGACATTTGTAGACGCCGGCTCGTCTCTCGATATTTAACGTCGGAGCTCGATGGTCTTCCGCTCGGACGTTTATAGACGCCGGCTCATCTCTCGATATTTAACGTCGGAGCTCGACGGTCTTCCGCTCGGACGTTTATAGACGCTGGCTTGTCTCTCGATATTTAATGTCGGAGCTCGACGGTCTTCCGCTCAGACGTTTATAGACGCCGGCTCGTCTCTCGATATTTAACGTCGGAGCTCGACGGTCTTCCGCTCGGACGTTTATAGACGCCGGCTCGTCTCTCGATATTTAACGTCGGAGCTCGACGGTCTTCCGCTCGGACGTTTATAGACGCCGGCTCGTCTCTCGATATTTAACGTCGGAGCTCGACGGTCTTCCGCTCGGACGTTTATAGACGCCGGCTCGTCTCTCGATATTTAACGTCGGAGCTCGACGGCCTTTTTTAAGGCTAACTTCAATACAGCCGCTCGGCAAACCATTGGCCATCCTTTGAATTAATTTTGCTTCCTGCATTACAAGGGTACGGGCGACCAAAATATATGCAAAAATAAGTTACATTAGTGCACCTTTCTCCCAGCCCGATAAGGCTGGAGATGATTCGCGCTCCACGGCCGGTCCAGTTGACACCCGTCTTCATCCTCCAAATAATAAGCGCCCGAGCGGAGCTTTTCAATAACCTTGAAGGGGCCCGCCCAAGGAGCTTCTAGCTTGCCGACGTCGTCGACCGGCTTGACTCTCTTCCAGACAAGATCGCCGACCTGGAATGATCTGGGGATTACGTGGTGGTTGTAGTTTTGCTTCATCCGCTGCCGGTACGCCATCAGCCGAACGGACGCCTTGGCTCTTTCTTCTTCGACCAAGTCCAGCTCCATGTTCCTCCGCTCGGCGTTGTCCTCATCATAATTTTGGATCCGAGCGAATTCGACGCCGACTTCAACAGGAATGACCGCTTCGCCGCCATACACCAGGTGAAAAGGTGTGACACCCGTCCCTTCCTTTGGAGTCGTTCAGATGGCCCATAAGACGCCCGGCACTTCATCCACCCAACTTCCTCCCAAATGGTCGAGCCGAGCGTGCAGAATATGAAGAATTTCCCGATTGGCTACTTCGGCTTGACCATTGCTCTGGGGATATGCCATGGATGTGAAGTGTTGCTCGATGCCATAGCTTTTGCACCAATCGTCGAGCAACTTTCCCATGAATTGCCGCCCATTATCGGAGATAAGTCGACGGGGGATGCCGAACCGACAGATGATGTTCTGCCATATAAATTTCTTGACCATCTGCTCGGTGATCTTGGCTAGCGGCTCGGCCTCCACCCACTTGGAAAAATAATCAACCGCCACCAATAAGAATTTTCGTTGTCCGGTCGCCATAGGAAACGGACCCACAATATCCATTCCCCATTGGTCGAACGGGAAAGACACAGTGGCGGCCTTCATTTCCTCTGCCGGTCGGTGGTAGAAGTTATGGTACTTCTGGCACGAAAGGCATGTCAACACGGTCCGAGCGGCGTCCGCTTGTAAAGTTGGCCAAAAGTATCCAGCTAGCAGGATCTTCTTAGCTAGTGATCGTCCGCCCGGATGCCCTCCGCACGATCCTTGATGTACTTCTTGGAGGATGTAAGTCGAGTCCTCCGAGCTCACGCATTTCAACAGCGGGCGTGAGAAAGCCTTTTTGTAAAGCTGATCGCCGATGAGTGTGAACCGACCGGCTCTCCTCCTCAGCAGCTGGGCTTCATTCTCATTGGATGGTGTGGCGCCCGAGCGGAGGAACTCTATGACGGGTGTCCGCCAGTCGCTTGGAAACGTGAGGCCTTCCATCCGGTCGACGTGCGCCACCAACAATACTTTTTCAATTGGCTGCTGAATGGCGACCGGCGTTATTGAGCTCGCGAGTTTGGCTAACTCATCGGCTGCTTGATTTTCGGCTCTGGGTATCTTCTGGACAATAACTTCTCTAAAATTGGCTTTAAGTTTCTCAAACGCTTCAGCGTAGAGCTTGAGCCGGGCGCTGTTAATTTCAAAAGTGTCAGAGAGCTGCTGAGCGGCCAACTGGGAATCCGAATGAAGCGTTACCTGACCGGCTCCCACATGCCGTGCTGCCTGCAAGCCGGCTATGAGGGCCTCATACTCTGCTTCATTGTTGGTAGCTTTATAATCCAGCCAGACGGATAAGTGCATCTTTTCTTCTTGAGGGGAGAGCAACAATATTCCAATCCCGCTTCCGAGCCGAGTGGACGACCCATCCACATATATTCTCCGCATAGCTTCCGGCTCCGACCTTTGCACCTCAGTCACAAAATCGGCCAAGGCATGCGCTTTGATCGCCGAGCGGGGCTGGTATTGGATGTCAAATTCACTTAACTCCGTCGTCCATTTGATGAGCCGCCCGGACGCTTCGGGATTCAGTAATACACGCCCGAGCGGGCTATTGGTCTTGACAATGATGGTATGCACCAGGAAGTATGGGCGAAGGCGCCGAGCGGCGAGGACCAGAGCGAAAGCCAGCTTCTCGAGCCTAGTGTAGCGAGATTCAGCATCTTTTAAAATATGACTAAGGAAATACACGGGCTCTTCTCCGCTCGCCCTCACTAACGCCGAGCCGATGGCATGCTCGGTTGAAGACAAGTACATATAAAGTGGCTCACCCGCAGTCGGCTTGGCCAATACCGGGAGAGAGTTCAGATATGCCTTTAAGTCTTCGAACGCCCGATCACATTCTTCATCCCAGTGAAACTTAGTGGCCTTGCGCAAGATTTTGAAGAAAGGGAGGCTCCGGTTGGCAGTTTTGGAGATGAATCGGGACAGAGCAGTTATCCGACCGGTCAAACGTTGCACTTCCCTTGTATTTCTTGGAGGCGGCATGTCTTGTAGAGCTTTCACCTTGCTGGGATTTGCTTCGATTCCCCGCTCGGTCACTATGTATCCCAGAAAACGCCCTCCTTTTGCTCCGAACAGGCACTTCTGGGGATTTAGCTTGACTCCATATTTGCGCAGCGTTCGGAAGGTTTCCTCCATGTCTTTGAAGAGATCGGCCGCTCGGACGGTCTTGATGAGAATGTCGTCCACATACACTTCCAGATTTCGCCCGATCTGCTCTCTGAATACTTTATTCATCAAGCGCTGATAGGTGGCTCCCGCATTCTTCAATCCGAACGGCATCACATTATAGCAATATGTGCCGTCGGCCGTCACGAAGCTGACTTTTTCTTGATCTTCACGGGCGAGTGGCCCTTGGTAAGCGTCGAGCATACAAATTAATTCACAGCCGGCTGTAGAGTCCACTAGCTGATCTATCCTGGGCAGAGGATAAAAGTATTTTGGGCAGGCTTTGTTGAGATCCCAAAAATCTATGCATACTCTCCACTTGTTGCCCGGCTTGGAGACTAATACTACGTTCGCCAGCCAGCTCGGGAACTGCACCTCGATATGGTCGGCTTCGAAGCTTCTCCACCTCCGCCGGATGATGGCATTCCCTTTTTCTCTGCTTGACTGGCCGAGCGTCCGGTCGGACGTGGAGCTCATGCTGCGCAATACTTGGTGAAATTCCGGGCAGCTCATGTGTCGACCAGACGAAGACATCATGGTTTCTTCTGAGGCATTGGATCAGCTCCTCTTTCTGCTTCACCTCCAGATCAGACGCAATGAATGGCATAGCCTCCGATCGGGTTGGGTGTATCTGTACTTCCTCTTTTTCTTCATAAACTAAAGAGGAAGGCTTTTCAGTTATAGCATTCACCTCAATCCGTGGCGATTTCCGAGCGGAACTTGCTTCTGCTCGGACCATTTCAATGTAGCATCGCCGAGCTGCCAGTTGGTCTCCCCATACCTCTCCCACTTTGTCTTCGACGGGGAATTTGATCTTCTGGTGGAAGGTGGAGACGGTCGTCCCAAAATGACGTTGTATGATGAGGGAGAGTCGACCACCACGAAGTTTGCAGTCCGTGTCCTTCTGAGCGGCTCCTCTCCCAGCGAGATAGCTAGCCGGATTTACCCGACCGGCAGGACTTCATTGCCCATAAACCCGTAGAGCGGGGTTGTCATGGGCAGTAGTTCGGCTCGGTCGATTTGTAGTTAATCAAACGCCTTCTTAAATATGATGTTGACCGAGCTCCCTGTGTCAACAAATATGCGGTGAATAGTGTAGTTGGCTATTACCGTTTTGATGAGCAGAGCGTCGTCGTGGGACACTTCAACTCCCTCCAAGTCCCCTGACCCGAAACTGATTTCCGGTCCACTCGCCCGCTCTTGACTGCAGCCGACTGCATGAACTTGGAGCTGCCGGACGCTCGCCTTCCTTGCTCGGTTGGAATCACCTCCGGTCGGCCCTCCAGCTATGATGTTGATCTCGCCTCGGGAAGCATTGCTTCTATTTTCTTCTTCCCGAACGGACGAACGGGGACGTTCCCTAGACATCCGGGGATTCTCCCGTCTCAGAGAGCGACGCCGCTCGGGCGTCTATTGTTGTCGCCTGTCAGCTACTGTCCGCTCCACTACACGAGGCCTTTGTCGCCTGTCAGACGACAGTGATCTACGCCCGCTACCTCGAGGAACAGGATGAGCAATCAAAGGAAGGCTCCGACAATCTCTGGTGTTATGCGTGTCCGTGCAGTGGATTGAGCAGAACATGGGAGTCCATTTCTTCTTTGGCTTGGGCCGTTCGGCTGCTACTTCTTGCACATGGGACCTCACGTGAGGGGAGCGGATTGCTTCGACCCTCGGTCCTCTTGGCGGTTGATGAGCGGTGGGAGGCTTCCGCTCGGCAGGTGGAGCCCGATCAGTCTGAGCTTCCTTTCTTCGAGCCGCTTGGGCCTCCTCCACGTTGATGTACTCATTGGCTCGATGTAGCATATGGTCATAGTCTCGAGGCGGCTTCTGAACGAGCAAGCGGAAGAAGTCCCCGTCCACAAGGCCTTGTGTAAATGCGTTCATCATTGTCTCTGAGGTGGCCGTTGGAATATCCATGGCCACCTGATTAAACCGCTGGATATAAGCTCTGAGCGGCTCTCTCGGCTCCTGTTTGATGGCAAACAGACTAACACTGGTTTTCTGATAGCGCCGACTGCTCGCGAAGTGGTGGAGGAAGGCCGTCCGGAAATCCTTGAAGCTCGTGATGGATCCGTCCGGCAGCCTCCGAAACCACCGTTGAGCCGATCCCGAGAGAGTGGTAAGAAAAACTAGGTATTTTACTCCATCTGTGTATTGATGGAGCGTAGCTGTGTTATCAAACTTACCCAGATGATCATCCGGGTCAGTTGTCCCATTATACTCTCGATCGCGGGCGTAGTGCTTCAGCGAGAGGATCTCGAGAATTGCCTCCAAAATTGGCGATTAATCCTCTCGCGATCGTTCGCTCGGGGCTTTCCTTTCATCATCTCGCCTAGGCATTTCGTCCAGTAGATTCCCAATCTCGTGAGGGCTGCTGCGGGGTGCGGAATAGGGCTCGATGAATGCAATGGTGGCCGGTGGTGCTTCCGCCGCCCACCAGACGCCGGCGTTGCTTCTTTCCGCCGCTCGTACCGGCTTCTGCTTTTGCTCCTTGGCTTGGCCTTATCTCGATCGAGCATCGAGTTCCTCCGTCGAAAGCGCCACCGTGTGTTGTCGCGGCCCGCCCATTATTTCCGCTCGGATGCGTGAGCGCTCCCCACGGCGGCGCTAAATTGATCCCTGTCCGGCCGAATCAACGCGCTGAGCACGGGCGCTCTCGATCGCTAACGTGGATCTTCGATGGTGACACGAAGCTCCGGCGAACAAGACAGTCGGTAGGGAAGGGGTTCCCGGCGGTGACCCTCCGACGCTCAAGTCAGGAAAGCAAGTGGTGGAAAAAGTAGCTCCAAAGGTGTTCCACGCGTACCTCCGGCGAAGTATGCGACTCTTTATATAGAGCGGTGAAAGAGCTCCTACACGTCCACCGAGGCACGTACATGTCCGCAGCCCATACCTCGGTATGTGTCTGTCAGAAAGCTTACCTGACGCCATACTGCTACAATCCAATCACGTCTTTGATGGGACAACAGAACACCTCGTTGTCAGACTTTGAGTATGGCCTAGCCATAGGACTTGACGGCTGTCAGAAGATGTTCCTGTCCATCTTTACCCATCACCGGCTGGGACGTCCGTCCGGCCGGCTGGACGAAGAGCGTCGTCAGGATGGCCCTCATCCCCTGCGCCGGCCGGGCGGCACGCCCATCCCATCCCGCCTGTCGTTTGCATTGATACGCAAGGGGAGACTTCCGGGCAGGTACTACGTAAGGACTGTTAGCACTATGCTTCCTTATATCTTCGACCAAGCTTGACTTCCGCTCGGCCATTCATTACTGTTCCATTGAGCGCCGGATCCCGACTCCTATCCGGCCGGCCGGGAGGTCAGCCCCTCCTTTTCCGGTCAGCCGACCTATCCACCTGGCCTTTTGATCTCCACGTGGCGTTGACCCCTCGCAATGGGGTCCCTTGCCTTGACCACCGGATCAACACTCATATAACGATCCATGATACTTTCTCATGGCGGGTCATTCAGTATACATTCTCCAATGCATACCCATGTGTCAACTTGATATCTCTATATCCATGACTTGTGAGATCAAGTCATCGAGTTGACCTACATGCTAGTCTTATTGCATTAACATTGTCCCTGAATGTTAATACTCGACTAGGAATGATTAAGAGTAGTGTTCCCTATATCATCTCACTATCGGTTCAACTAACCGATTGATATAGGTAAGAACCGTCTACTCAAGGACGTTATTATACTTAGTTTATTTGGCACCAATACAAGTAAGTATAATAACCAAAAACCAAATGTCTTTATTTATATAGAATATGATACAACAAGTCCAAAATACAATCATCAAATGATTGGCTCTAGGGCTCTAGCTAACAATCTCCCACTAGCACTAGTGCCAATCAGTTTAGGCTCTAAGCCCCAATGACCTAGTGTGACCATCATTCTTCCTCTGTGCCAAAGCCTTGGTTAAGGGATCTGCGATGTTAGCCTTTGTAGGTACTCTGGAAATCTTCACATCTCCTCTCTCGATGATCTCTCGAATGAGATGGAAGCGCCGTAGTATGTGTTTGGTCCGCTGGTGTGAGCGAGATTTCTTCGCCTATGCTATAGCTCCATTGTCGTCACAATAGAGCTCAATGGGGTCAGCAATGCTTGGAACCACCCCAAGTTCAGTGATGAACTTGCGGATCTAAACTGCCTCATTTGCTGCCTCTAATGCAGCAATGTACTCAACGTTGTAGAATCACCATCGATCCTGCTCGAACTCTTCCAGATTGACACCACCATTAATGCAAAATATGAACCCTGACTGCTATCTAAAGTCATCCTGGTCGGTCTGGAAGCTAGCATCACTGTAACCCTTTACAGCTAGCTCATCATCGCCTCCATATATCAAGAAATATTCTTTAGTCCTTCTTAGGTACTTAAGAATATTCTTGACCGCTATCTAGTGACTTTCACCTAGATCTGACTGGTATCTGCTCGTCATGCTCAAAGCATATGAGACATTAGGTCGAGTACATAGCATGGCGTACATGATCGATCCTATGGCTGAGGCATAAGGGATCTGATCCATGTGGCCTCTCTCCTCTCTAGAAGAGGGACCTTGAGTCTTCGAAAGACTCACGCCACATCGGCAGAAATCCCTTCTTGGAGTTCTGCATGGCAAACCGTAGGAGTACCTTGTAAATGTATGTACTCTGACTTAGGCCAAGCAATCTCTTAGATCTATCTCTATAGATCTGTATCCCTAGAATGCGGGATGCCTCACCTAAGTCCTTCATTGAGAAGCAACTCCCTAGCCAGGTCTTGATAGACTGAAGCATAGGGATGTCCTTCCCAATGAGTAGTATGTCATCCACATACAATATGAGGAAGATAACTATATCCCCTGCAACCTTCTTGTAGACACAAGGCTCATCTTCGTTCTTGATGAAACCAAACTGTTTGATTGCATCATCGAATCGAAGATTCCAGCTCCGAGAAGCTTGCTTTAGTCCATAAATGGACCTATGCAGCTTGCATACTCTGCTAGTGTGCAGTTGATCTACAAAATCCTGAGGTTGTGTCATGTACACATCCTCGAGCAGGTTTCTATTCAGAAACGCGGTTTTGACATCCATCTGTCATATCTCATAGTCATGGTAGGCTGCAATAGCAAGCATGATCCGAATGGACTTAAACATCGCTACTGGAGAAAAGGTTTCATCATAGTCAATACTATGAATCTGCTTGAAACCTTTAGCTACCAAGCAACCCTTATAGATAAGTCCATCCATGTCAGTCTTTCTCTTAAAGACCCACTTACACCCAATGGGTTTTACCCCTTCAGGTGGATCAACCAAAGTCCATACTTGGTTGGTGTACATGGATTCCATTTCGGATCTCATGGCTTCTAGCCATTTTTTGGAATCTGGTCTCATCACAGCTTCCTGATAGGTGGTAGGCTCATCCTTTATGAGCATAACGTCATCATGGTCAAACAAGAGAAATGAGTATCTCTCAGGCTGACGACGTACCCTATCAGACCTGCGAAGAGGTATGTCTACTTGAACTGGTTGTTGTTCCTCAACTCCTTGTGGAACAACATCATCCACAACACTTTGTGCTTCCAGTTCAATTTCCATCGAGGTATCAGTGCTATTGTTCGCATCCTGAACTTCTTCAAGATCGAACGCGCTCCCACTAGTCTTTCTAGAAACAAAGTCCCTTTCTAGAAAGACCCCAGTCTTTGCCACAACTACCTTATGCTGACTGGGAATGTAGAAGTAATATCCCTTAGTTTCCTTTGGATATCCAATGAAAGAGCACTTGTCGGATTTGGGTCCTAATTTGTCTGAGACTTGACGTCGAACGTAAGCCTCACAACCCCAAATCCTCATGAAAGACACCTGGGCATCTCTCCCAGTCCATATCCTATATGGTGTCTTTATCACGTCCTTGGATGGAACTCGGTTGAGTATAAAAGTTGCCGTGTCTAAAGCATAGCTCCAAAGGTATATCGGAAGATCTGTGTGACTTATCATAGATCGTACCATATCTAATAAGGTACGATTCCTACTTTCGGATACACCATTCCACTGTGGTGTTCCAGGAGGAGTGAGTTGGGATAGAATCCCACACTCAGCTAGATAGTCACGGAACTCATGGCTAAGGTATTCTCCACCTCGATCGGATCGAAGTATCTTAATACTCTTGCCAAGCTGGTTCTGTACTTCATTCTTGAATTCTTTGAACTTTTCAAAGGATTCAGACTTATGCGTCATCAAGTACACATAACCATATCTACTGAAGTCATCAGTAAATGTGATGAAGTACCTATAACCACCTCTAGCAACGACATTAAAAGGGCCACATACATCACTATGTATAAGTCCTAACAAATCAGTCGCTCTCTCGTTGTGCCCACTAAAGGGAGTCTTGGTCATCTTGCCTCATAGGCATGACTCGCATATCTCATATGATTCGAAATCAAATGAGTCCAGCAAACCATCCTTATGAAGCTGGGATAAGCGCTTGTCATTTATATGACCTAAGCGACAGTGCCAGAGGTAGGTTTGGTTCATGTCATTTGACTTGAACCTCTTGGTATTTATGTTATAGATAGGGCTCTCAAGGTCTAGAATATAGAGTCCTTTTATCAGAGGTGCACTATAATAGAACATATCGTTTAAATAAACGGAACAACATTTGTTCTTTATAGTAAACAAGAAACCTTTCTTGTCCAAACAAGAAACTGATATAATGTTCTTAGTTAATGCAGGCACATAACAACAATCGACTAACTCTAGTACAAACCCAGAGGGCAGAGATAAAAAGTAAGTCCCTACAGCAACAGCAGCAACCCGTGCTCCATTGCCTACTCGTAGGTCCACCTCGCCCTTTGTCAATGCCCTGCTATTTCTCAGCGCCTGCACATCAGTACAAATGTAAGAAGCACATCCAGTATCTAATACCCATGATGTAGAAATAGATAGATTGACTTCTATAACATATATACCTGAAGTGGAAGTCTCACTTCGCTTCTTCTTAAGATCCTCCAAGTATACCTTGCAGTTCCTCTTCCAGTGCCCGGTCTGACCGCAGTGGAAGCAGGTAGCATCCTTGGCGACCCCTCCTTTAGGCTTCAGTGACTTGCCTTTTCCCTTGGCTTGGGACTTTCCCTTGCCTTTGGGCTTGCCCTTGCCCTTATGTTTCTGAACCATCAGAATAGTGTTGGGCTTAGCCTTCTTAAGGTTTAGCTCAGTAGTTCTTAACATGCTAAGCAGCTCAGGCAATGACTTGTCAATCTCGTTCATATTGTAGTTTAGAACGAATTGACTGTAGCTATCCGGCAAGGATTGCAAGATTAGGTCAGTAGCCAGATCTTGGCCAAGTGGGAACCCCAACCTTTGTAGGTTCTCTATGTACCAAATCATTTTGAGTACATATGGGCCTATTGGAGCCCCGTCTGACATCTTGTACTGAAACAGTGCCCTTGAGATCTCAAATCTCTCATGCCTCGCTTGACCTTGATACAGTTGACGAAGATGTTCAACCATATCGTAAGCGCCCATTAACTCGTGTTGCTTCTGAAGCTCAGAGTTCATGGTCGCGAGCATTAGATAAGACACATCTAATGCGTCATCTTGATGCTTCTTGAAAGCATCTCGGTCAGCTCGCAGGGCAGTGGCAGGAGGAGCCTCCGGAATGGGCTGCTCCAGAACATACAGTTTACGTTCTTGGGTGAGAACTATTCTCAGGTTCCTGTACCAGTCCAGGAAGTTTGCTCCGTTGAGCTTGTCCTTCTCGAGGACAGATCGCAGGGAGAAGGTGTTCGTATTCGACGTCATGGTAATCTACAACAGAAATAAAAAATAAAAAAAATCATATTCTTAATCATTTAATTAGGCCTTTAACTAAATGATGCTCCCACTGAATTCTATAATTCATGTGGGACAAGATCCACATCATACTATCCCTTGATTTAGCTTTGGCTAATACGCCCAAGACTTAGTATGATCGATAGGTAACGATTACCAATTAGATCTCTATGCAACTCTTGTTTATATAATCAAAATCCGCATTTATATTAAAACTCGAGTTAGCTTTGGCTAATACGCCCGAGAGTTAATATATATGTGATTTTGACCTAACTTTCCAACCGTTGGAAGAATGCCTATAGTTATACTCGATCCAACCGAGTTTAACTAGGAATACTCAACCTAATTGAGTTGTACTCACCCATGCGTTGATAGGCGGGACCAAGATTGTCCCTCCGTACCCTACCAAGATAGTATGTGTTGCTCTGCTTTGGCAGATTCAACAACTACATGCGATCGAGGTAGTGGTAGGTATCACGGCATGGTAGGCATTACGAGTTGACGTGATTTAGATTTAATCTAAACGATGATGTGTATCATATACTCGATAGATCTAATCTAATCGAAGGGTGCATCATGTGCACGATTTATATCTAATCTAATCGTTAGGCACTAATTAATTACTTAATTAACTAGCATGCATCACATACACAAAAAAAATAATTAATTAAATTAATTTGTGATTTAGTCATGGCCCTACTATGATCTTCTCAAGCCAATGAGAAGATTGGATGGTCAACCTAAGGTCAACAGCTTCTCAAGCTCCTTCCGTTGACCACCTCGTGTTGCTCGTGCCCTCCTCGTAACTCCGTCTCGTGTGGACCTTCCACCGCTTCAAAATTTACATTACAATTTTGAAACTCGAGTTACATTCGAGTCTAAATCTAATTTACAACTAGAATATAAGATAAAGAAACAACACGCAGGTCGTGAAAATAAAAATAAAAATAAATACAGCACACACATCACAAATAACGGCGCGCAAGCCGTAATATGAATTACAACACAATTCCAATATTATTGGGTCTTTTTGGGCCATGACTATCACAAAATTAATATATAATTCCAAATTATATATTTTTCATACTTTTCTGTAATTTACATAATTTTTTTTAAAATTTTCCCGGCGATCCCGTTTAGCGTTTTCGGGCGCAATCGCGGAACGAATCCCCTTGCGGGGCCAGGGGCAGTGCCCCTACCCGCGATCTAACCATCGCGAGGGTTCCTTTGCGATCTAACAGCGCCTAAGCCCGCTGTCCCAAAAAAATTTTGGGGCGAAACATTGCCGTTTCGGAAAATTCTTCTCGGTAGTCGAAGCCTACAAGTGTCTAAACACTTGTGCTTCGCTTCTACGAGAAAAATACCCATTAAAACTATAAAAACATGAATTTACAGAAAGTTTACAGTTCTATATTTTTCATAAAAATACGAATCTAAACTCGTACTCGCTTCACACGTGGCTCTGATACCACTGTTGGGCTTTTCGGGCCGTGAAAAACCGCTTTTTCGCGTCGCGGAAACCCCGAATCACCCTAGCCAACGGATCCGTGCAAAGAGTATAAAACAAAAATTTATGAGTACGAGTTTACAACTTAGATCTACTCTAGATCTACATGAAGAAAGAATATACCCTTGATGCGAAGCCCTTCGCAATCCCGCTTGTCCTCGGTTCGCCGGATCTCGAAAGTGTCAAAGTAAACACTTCTCTATGTGTATCCACACAAGCAAGAGATGGAGAAAAATCTCTAAGGATGTGCTAGCAACCTTAGAGATCAGTAGGGAGGAGAGGGAGAGCAAGAAGAAAACTCAAGAGGAAGAAGAAGATGGAGTTACAACCACTTGAATGAAAAATCAATTTTTCATTCCACCTAAAAGTGGCCGGCCACTTCAAGGCATGTAACCCCCATGGAATATCAAGAGTCAAGTCTCTTGATCTCCTCCATGAGGTGGCATTTGGTCAAGTCAAACTTGACCAAATGAAGAAGCCTTGATGATGTGGCATTGGTCAAGTCAAAACTTGACTCTTCATCTTCCTACTTAAGTCAAGTCAAACTTGACCACTTCTCTCCCTTGGTTGATCTAATCTAACCATTGGTTCAAGTCAATTTTAATTTAATGAATCTCTATTCATTGAATTAAATTAATTAAATGAGTTTAAGTCCAAATTAGACTCACTTAACACATGAACCAAATTGAGTCCAACTCAATTAGCCTACTTTGGATTACTCTTAATCCAATTTGGTTCATCATATGAACGTAATCATTTAGGTTCATCTAATGAACCTAATCTCCATCTAATTGCCCTTAGTGTGTGACCCTATAGGTTCTTGTAACGTTGGCAATGCCCCTAAACCTATTTAGGAGCATAAGTAATGAGCGGTATCTAGCAACACATCATTACTACCCAAGTTACAAGAATGTTGAGATCCAACATCACCTTGTGACTACTAATTGTGACTCCTCACAAAATATGACAAGTGTCCTTCTATCCTAGACATCTAGATTGATCAATGTGAGGCATAGACCATGTCATCCTCTAATCAATCTAAATCTTGAACTCCAAGTAGACTCACTCAATCAAATGAGCTCAATATCCTATATTGACTCATTTGGGCATGGCCATGCACTTCGTAGTCTCACTCTATCAAGAATATCGATGTCGCTCCCATCATATAGGAGGGATAGATCCCATCTACATCACTCACATCCCTCTGTATAATTCGTTACATACCCAGTAATCGCTTTTATAGTCCACCCAGTTACGGGTGACGTTTGACGAAACCAAAGTATATAACTCCTTATGTAGGGATCCATGGTGACTTCAGGTCTAAGGACTAGTAGTCATACTAATAGCCACATAAGAAAGTATATGACACTCATATAACGATCCATGATACTTTCTCATGGCGGGTCATTCAGTATACATTCTCCAATGCATACCCATGTGTCAACTTGATATCTCTATATCCATGACTTGTGAGATCAAGTCATCGAGTTGACCTACATGCTAGTCTTATTGCATTAACATTGTCCCTGAATGTTAATACTCGACTATGAATGATTAAGAGTAGTGTTCCCTATATCATCTCACTATCGGTTCAACTAATCGATTGATATAGGTGAGAACCGTCTACTCAAGGACGTTATTATACTTAGTTTATTTGGCACCAATACAAGTAAGTATAATAACCAAAAACCAAATGCCTTTATTTATATAGAATATGATACAACAAGTCTAAAATACAATCATCAAATGATTGGCTCTAGGGCTCTAGTTAACAAGGGAGTCTTGGTCATCTTGCTGAGTAGGCATGACTCGCATTTCTCATATGATTCAAAATCAAATGAGTCCAGCAAACCATCTTTATGGAGCTAGGATAAGCGTTTGTCATTTATATGACCTAAGCGACAATGCCAGAGATAGATTTGGTTCATTTCATTTGATTTGAACGTTTTGGTATTTATGTTATAAATGGGGTTCTTTAAGCCTAGAATATAGAGTCCGTTCATTAGAGGTGCACTACAATAGAACATATCGTTTAAATAGACGGAACAACATTTGTTCTTTATGATAAACGAAAAGCCTTTCTTGTCCAAACAAGAAATTAAAATTATGTTCTTAGTAAGAGCAGGCACATAACAACATTCATCTAATTCTAGTACAAGCCCAAAGGGCATAGATAGAAAGTAAGTCCCTACAGCAACAACAGCAATCCGTGCTACATTGCCTACTCGTAGGTCCACCTTGCCCTTCGTCAATGCCCTGCTATTTCTCAACGCCTGCACATTAGTACAAATGTGAGAAGCACATCCGGTATCTAATACCCATGATGAAGAAATAGAGAGATTAACTTCTATAACATATATACCTGAAGTAGAAGTCTCACTTCTCTTCTTCTTAAGATCTTCCAAATAAACTTTGCAGTTCCTCTTCCAGTGCCCGGTCTGACCGCAGTGGAAGCAGGTAGCATCCTTGGCAACCCCTCCTTTGGGTTTCAGTGTCTTGCCTTTGCCCTTGGCTTGGGACTTTCCCTTACCTTTAGGCTTGCCCTTGCCCTTATGTTTTTGTACCATCAAAATGGAGTTGGGCTTAACCTTCTTAAGGTTGAGCTCAGCCGTTCTCAACATGCTAAGCAGCTTGGGTAGTGGCTTATCAATTTCATTCATGTTGTAGTTCATGATAAATTGATTGTAGCTCTCTGGCAAGGATTGCAAGATCAAGTCAGTGGCCAGCTCTTAGCCAAGTGAGAATCCCAACCTCTGTAGTTTTCTATGTACCCAATCATCTTGAGCACATATGGTCCAACGGGAGTCCCATCTTGCATCTTGCACTGAAACATTGCCTTGGAGATCTCGAATCTCTCGTACCTCGCTTGTCCTTGATATAGTTGACGAAGATGTTCAACCATATCATAAGTACCCATTAACTCGTGTTGCTTCTGAAGCTCAGAGTTCATGGTTGCGAGCATGAGGAATGACACATCTAATGTGTCGTCTTGATGCTTCTTATAAGCATCTCGGTCAGCTCGCGTGGCAGTGGTAGGAGGTGCCTCGGAAATGGGCTACTCCAAGACATACAGTTTTCGTTCTTGTGTGAGAACGATTCTCAGATTCCTGTACCAGTCCAGGAAATTAGCTCCATTGAGCTTGTCCTTATCAAGGACAGAACGCAGAGAGAAGGTGTTCATGTTTGTCGACATGGCAATCTACAATAGAAAAATGTAGAAAATAAATATCATATTCCACTAATCATTTAATTAGACCTTTAATTAAATGATGCTCCCACTGAATTATAGAATTTTGTAGAATTAAGTCATGGATGTGCTCAAACCACACTTACTAGATTCTAACCGATTAGCTATAATTCATGCGGGACAAGATCCACATCATACTATGCCTTGAGTTAGCTTTGTCTAAATCGCCCAAGACTTAGTATGATCGGTAGATAACTAATTATCAATTACATCTCTATGCAACTCTTGTTTATAGGATCAAAAATCTCATTTACATTAAAACTTGAGTTAGCTTTGGCTAAATCGCCCAAGATTTAGTATAAATGTGATTTTTATCCTATCGTCCAACCGTTGGAAAATGCCTATAGTTATACCTGATTTAATTTAGTTAACTAGTTATACTCAATCTAATTAAGTTTGTACTCGCCCAAGCCTTGATAGGTGGGACCAAGATTGTCCCTCCGCACCCTACCAAGATAATATGCGTTGCTCTGCTTTGGCAAATTCAACAACAATAAATGATCAAGGTAGTGATGGGTATCAAGACTTGGTAGGCATATCAAGTTAACTTGATTAAGATCTAATCTAATCGTGGATTCGTATCTTATACGCATCAAGGCACTAATTATCCTACTCTAGCATGCATCACATATACACAAGCAATGAATAATTAAATTTTGATTAGGTCATGGCCCTACTACGATCTTCTCAAGCCAATGAGAAGATTGGACGGTCAACCTAAGGTCAACAGCTTCTCCAAGCTCCTCCTTTGACCATCATGTGTTGCTCGCACCCTCCTCGTCATTCCTTCTCGAGTGGACCTTCCACCGCTCCATTTTTTTTTACATTATAGATATGAAACTCGAGTTACATTTGAGTCTAAAAATCTATTTACAACAGGAAATAAAAATGAGGGAGGTACGACACGCAGGTCGCATAATATATACAACACGCACATCACACAAAATGGCGCGCGGGTCATATTATGAATTACAACACATTTAGTCCAATCAAATTGGGTTTTTAGGCCATGACCATCACAAAATTATGTATTTTACATAAATTTATATAATTTTACTACTATTTTTACAATTTTATGAGTTAAAATTTCCCGGCGGTCCCGTTTAGCGATTTTCGGGCGCGATCGCAGGACAATGCCCCTTGCGGGGTTAGGGGCAGCGCCCCTCCTCATGAAATGAGAATCATGAGTGTCCTACTACGATCTAACAGTGCCTTAAGACACTATTCTAAAATAATTTGGGCGAGAACTTGCCGTTTCGGAAAATTTTTCTCGGTAGTCGAAGCCTACAAGTGTCCTAGCACTCGTTGTTTTGCCTCTACAAGAAAAATACTCATAAAAACAATAAAATTCATAAACTTACAGAAACTTAAAGATCTATAAGTATTTCATAAAAATTAAAATAAAACAAGTACATGCTTCGTACGTGGCTCTGATACCACTGTTAGAACTTTCGAGCCACAAAAACCGCTTTTTGCATTACGGAAACCTTGAAGTTCTTAGCCACTGGATCCGTGCGAAGAATAAAATTTTCATGTACTTAGTTTTCTACTCTAGATCTACTTTAGATCTACATGTTAAGATGTATACCTTTGAAGCGAAGCCCTTCGCAAATCCCGCTCGTCCAAGGTTCTTCGGATCTCAAGTGTGTTCAAGTGTACACACCTCTAGAAGTATCCACACGAACAAGAAATGGAGAGGAAACCTTAGAGTGTGCTAGCACCCCAAGGAGTCTCGGCAAGGATGAGAGGGAGAGAAGAGAAGAAGAGAGGAAGGAAGAAGATGGATTGAATGAGCACACAATGCTATTCAAGCACCATAATGTGGTTGGCCACATTTAGAGGGTTTTAAACCTCCATGGGATAGCAAGAGTCATGGCTCTTGGTCTCCCTCATGAGGTGGCACTTGGTCAAGTCAATCTTGACCAAGTAAAGAAGCCTTGATGATGTGGCACATCATCATTGGTCGGCCTTATGCCAATTCACAAATGAGGTGGCTTTGGTCAAGTCAAGGTCAAGTCAAACTTGACCCTTCATCTTCCCTCTCAATCTCAAGTCAAACTTAACTTAAATTCCCCATGGTTGATCAAATCTAACCATTTGATTCTAACCAATTTAATTTAATGAATCTATATTCATTGAATTAAATTGACTCAATGCATCCAAGTCTAAATTAGACTCATTTGACACATGAATCAAATTGAGTCCAACTCAATTAGTTTAATTTGGATGACTCTTAATCCAATTTGGTTCATCACATGAACCTAATCCTCTTGGTTCATCATATGAACTTATTCTCCATCTAATTGCCCTTTGTGTGTGACCCTATAGGTTCTTGTAACGTTGGCAATGCTCCTAAACCCATTTAGAAGCATAAGTAATGAGCGGTATCTAGCAACACATCATTACTACCCAAGTTACAAGAATGTTGAGATCCAATGTTGTGACTACTAATTGTGACCCTTCACAATATATGATAATGTCCTTCTATCCTTGACATCTAGATTGATTAAATTGAGGCATAGACCGTGTCATCCTCTAATCAATCTATATCTTGAACTCCAAGTAGACTCACTCTAAACAAACGAGCTCAATATCTCATATTGACTCATTTGGGCATGGCCATGCACTTAGTGGTCTCACTCTATCAAGAATGATGATGTCACTCCTGTCATATAGGAGGGATGGATCTCATCTACATCACTCATATCCCTCCGCATAATTTGTTACATACCAGTAATCACCTTTATAGTCCACCCAGTTATGGGCGACGTTTGACGAAGCTAAAGTATGCAACTCCTTATGTAGGGAACCATGGTGACTTCAGGTCCAAGGACTAATAGTCACATGAGAAAGTATATGACACTCATATAACGATCTATGATACTTTCTCATGGCGGGTCATTCAGTATACATTCTCCAATGCATACTCGTGTGTCAACTTGATATCTCTATATCTATGACTTGTGAGATCAAGTCATCGAGTTGACCTATATGCTAGTCTCATCGCATTAACATTGTCCCTGAATGTTAATACTTGACTAGGAATGATTAAGAGTAGTGTTCTTTATATCATCTCACTATCGATTCAACCAATCGATTGATATAGATATGAACCTTCTACTCAGGTACCCTATTATACTTAGTTATTTTGTACCAATACAAGTAAGTATAATATCCACAAAGAAATGCCTTTATATATATATATATATATATACAGGAATATGATACATCGAGTCCATACAACAATCATCATATGATTTCTCCTAGAGGGTTTTCCCCTCTAGGAGAAATCCTATAGCAACCATCTTCATCCATCAAGATAATCTGTCCACCTCCAGAGCAAGAAACCATTCCAAAGACACCGACAATCTTCTCGCTACGCATTTCTTCCTCTATTCTCTATTTTAGATTGTATAAATGCTTCTCTCAATGTCTTTGATTTGTAATTCCCTTACTATAGAGTAGTTCTTTTGATTCCAAAAGTAGAGATTAGCCCTTTGATATGTAAACACTATTTTATTTAATATATCAAGTTTATATATTTCTTATTCGATGAAATATGTATTTATGGTTCAAGCCTACTATATATATGTTGGGTTTTTCGGGCCGCGAAAACCGCTTTTTCGCATCTCGGAAACCCCGAATCACCCTAGCCAACGGATCTCGTGCGAAGAAAAATTTGAAGACATACGAGTACGAGTTACAAAACTTCTAGATCTACATGATGAAGATCTTTACCTTTGATGCGTGCCCTTTTCGTATCCCGCTCGTCCAAGATTCGTCGGATCTCGAAAGTATCAAGGATAGATACTTCTCTATATGTATCCACACGAACACACTAGGTGGAGATGACCAAAACAAGGTGTGCTAGCACCTTTGGATGGTTCGGCCAAGAGAGGAGAGGGAGAGCAAAATTGGAGCAAGGAAGAAGATGAAGGAATGAATGAGATTAATTCCAAAATGAAACTTATCTCACCCATTCATGTGGCCGGCCACATTAAGAGCATGAGTAACTCCCATGGAATGCCAAAAGTCACAACTCTTGGTAACTCCCATGAGGTGGCATTCCACATAAGCAACCATGATGATGTGGAGCATTATCATTGGTCCACATCTTGTCCACTCACCAATGAGGTGGCATAAAGTCAAGTCAAACTTGACTCTTCATCTTCCTCTCAAGTCAAGTCAAACTTGACTTAATCTCTCTCATGGTTGATCTAATCCAACCATTTAATTCAAGCCAATTTAATATAATGAATCTAATTCATTAAATTAAATTGATTTAATGAGTCATAATCCAAATTAGACTCATTAAACACATGAATCAACTTGAGTCTAACTCAATTAGCCCAATTAGGATTACTCTTAATCTAATTTGATTCATCAAATGAATCTAATCCTCTTGGTTCATCATATGAACCTAATCTCCATCTAATTGTCCTTAGTGTGTGACCCTATAGGTTCTTGTAACGTTGGCAATGCCCCTAAACCCATTTAGAAGCATAAGTAATGAGCGGTATCTAGCAACACATCATTACTACCCAATGTTACAAGAATGTTGAGATCCAACATCACCTTGTGACTACTAATTGTGACTCCTCACAATATGTGACATTGTCCTTCTATCCTAGACACCTAGATTGATCAATGTGAGGCATAGACCGTGTCATCCTCTAATCAATCTAAATCTTGAACTCCAAGTAGACTCACTCGATCAAATGAGCTCAACATCTCATGTTGACTCATTTGGGCATGGTCATGCACTTCGTGGTCTAACTCTATCAAGAATACCGATGTCGCTCCCGTCATATGGGAGGGATAGATCCCATCTACATCACTCACATCTCTCTGCATAATTCGTTATATACCCAGTAATCGCCTTTATAGTCCACCCAGTTACGGGTGACGTTTGACGAAACCAAAGTACATAACTCCTTATATAGGGAACCATAGTGACTTCAGGTCTAAGGACCAATAGTTATACTAATAGTCACATGAGAAAGTATATGACACTCATATAACGATCCATGATACTTTCTCATGGCGGGTCATTCAGTATACATTCTCTAATGTATACCCATATGTCAACTTGATATCTCTATATCCATAACTTGTGAGATCAAGTCATCGAGTTGACCTATATGCTAGTCTTATTGCATTAACATTGTCCTTGAATGTTAATACTCGACTAGGAATGATTAAGAGTAGTGTTCCCTATATCATCTCACTATCGGTTCAACTAACCGATTGATATAGGTGAGAACCATCTACTCAAGGACATTATTATACTTAGTTTATTTGGCACCAATACAAGTAAGTATAATAACCAAAATCCAAATGCCTTTATTTATATAGAATATGATACAATAAGTCCAAAATACAATCATCAAATGATTGGCTCTAGGGCTCTAGCTAACAATCTCCCACTAGCACTAGTGCCAATCAGTGTAGGCTCTAAGCCCAAATGACCTAGTGTGACCATCATGCTTCTTCTGTGCCAAAGCCTTGGTCAAGGGATCTGCGATGTTAGCCTCTGTAGGTACTCTGCAAATCTTCACATCTCCTCTCTCGATGATCTCTCGAATGAGATGGAAGCGCCGTAGTATGTGTTTGGTCCGCTGGTGTGAGCGAGGTTCTTTCGCTTGTGCTATAGCTCTATTGTTGTCACAATAGAGCTCAATGGGGTTAGCAATGCTAGGAATCACCCCAAGTTCAGTGATGAAGTTGTGAATCCAAACTGCTTCCTTTGTTGCCTCTGATGTAGCAATGTACTCGGCTTCTGTTGTAGAATCAGCTACTGTATCCTGCTTCGAACTCTTCCGTTGACACCACCATTAATCAAATCGAACCCATTGCGATCTATAGTCATCCCGGTCTGATCGGAAGCTAGCATCACTATAACCCTTAACTAGCTCATCATCGCCTCCATATATCAAGAAATATTCTTTAGTCCTTCTTAAGTACTTAAGAATATTCTCGACCGCTATCCATGACTTTCACCTGGATCCGAGTGGTATCTTCTCGTCATAGCATACGAGACATCAGGTCGAGTAAATAGCATGGCGTGCATGATCGATCCTATGGTGAGGCATAAGGGATCTGATCCATCGGTCTCTCTCCTCTCTAGAAGAGGGACCTTGAGTCTTGAAAAACTCACGCCATGTGACATCGGCAGAAATCCCTTCTTGGAGTTTGGCAAACCGAAGGAGTACCTTGTCAATGTATGTACTCGATTTAGGTCAAGCAATCTCTTAGATCTATCTCTATAGATCTGTATCCTAGAATGCGGATGCTTCACCTAAGTCCTTCATTGAGAAGCAACTCCCTAGCCAAATCTTGACAGACTATGGATGTCCTTCCCAATGAGTAGTATGTCATCCACATACAATATGAGGAAGACAACTATATCCCCTATAACCTTCTTGTAGACACAAGGCTCATCTTCGTTCTTGATGAAACCAAACTGTTTAATTGCATCATCGAATCGAAGAGTCCAGCTCCGAGAAGCTTGCTTTAGTCCATAAATGGACCTATGCAGCTTGCATACTCTGCTAGTATGCTGTGGATCTACAAAACCCTCAGGTTGTGTCATGTACACATCCTCGAGTAGGTTTCCATTCAGAAACGTGGTTTTGACATCCATCTGCCATATCTCATAGTCATGGTAGGCTGCAATAACAAGCATGATCCGAATGGACTTAAACATCGCTACTGGAGAAAAGGCTTCATCATAGTCAATACCATGAATCTGCTTGAAACCTTTAGCTACCAAGCGACCCTTATAGATAAGTCCATCTATGTCAGTCTTTCTCTTAAAGACCCACTTACACCCAATGGGTTTTACCCCTTCAGGTGGATCAACCAAAGTCCATACTTGGTTGGTGTACATGGATTCTATCTCGGATCTCATGGCCTCTAGCCATTTCTCGGAATCTGGTCTCATCACAGCTTCCTGATAGGTGGTAGGCTCATCCTCTATGAGCACAACGTCATCATGGTCAAACAAGAGAAATGAGTATCTCTCAGGCTGACGACGTACCCTATCAGACCTGCGAAGAGGTATGTCTACTTGAACTGGTTGTTGTTCCTCAACTCCTTGTGGAACAACATCATCCACAAAACTTTGTGGTTCCTGTTCAATTTCCATCGAGGCATCAGTGCTATTGTTCGCATCTTGAACTTCTTCAAGATCGAACGCTTCAAGATCGAACGCGCTCCCACTAGTCATTCTAGAAACAAAGTCCCTTTCTAGAAAGACCCCAGTCTTTGCCACAACTACCGTGTGGTGACTGGGAATGTAGAAGTAATATCCCTTAGTTTCCTTAGGATATCCAATAAAGTAGCACTTGTCAGATTTTGGTCCTAACTTGTCTGAGACTTGACGTCAAACGTAAGCCTCACAACCCCAAATCCTCATGAAAGACACCTGGGCATTTCTCCCAGTCCATATCCTATATGGTGTCTTTATCACGGCCTTGGATGGAACTCGGTTGAGTATAAAAGCTGTCGTGTCTAGAGCATAACCCCAAAGGTATGTCGGAAGATTTGTGTGACTCATCATAGATCGCACCATATCTAATAGGGTACGATTCCTCCTTTCGGATACACCATTCCACTGTGGTGTTCCAGGAGGAGTGAGTTGGGATAGAATCCTACACTCAGCTAGATAGTCACGAAACTCATGGCTAAGGTGTTCTCCACCTTGATCGGATCGAAGTATCTTAATACTCTTGCCAAGCTGGTTCTGTACTTCATTATTGAATTCTTTGAACTTTTCAAAGGATTCAGACTTATGTGTCATCAAGTACACATAACCATATCTACTGAAGTCATCAGTAAATGTGATGAAGTACCTATGACCGCCTCTAGCAGCAACATTGAAAGGGCCACATACATCACTATGTATGAGTCCTAACAAATCAGTCGCTCTCTCGCTGTGCCCACTAAAGGGAGTCTTGGTCATCTTGCCTCATAGGCATGACTCGCATACCTCATATGATTCAAAATCAAATGAATCCAGCATAACATCCTTATGGAGCTGGGATAAGCGCTCTAATCGACAGTGCCAGAGGTAGGTTTGGTTCATGTCATTAGACTTGAACCTCTTGGTATTTATGTTATAGATAGGGCTCTCAAGGTCTAGAATATAGAGTCCGTTTATCAGAGGTGCACTACAATAGAACATATCGTTTAAATAGACGAAACAACATTTGTTCTTTATAGTAAACGAGAAACCTTTCTTGTCCAAACAAGAAACTGATATAATGTTCTTAGTTAATGCAGGCATATAACAACAATCGACTAACTCTAGTACAAGCCCAGAGGACAGAGATAGAAAGTAAGTCCTTACAACAACAGCAGCAACCCGTGCTCCATTGCCTACTCGTAGGTCCACCTCGCCCTTTGTCAATGCCCTGCTATTTCTCAGCGCCTGCACATCAGTACAAATGTGAGAAGCACATCCAGTATCTAATACCCAAGATGTAGAAATAGATATATATACCTGAATTAGAAGTCTCACTTCGCTTCTTCTTAAGATCCTCCAAGTATACCTTGCAGTTCCTCTTCCAGTGCCCGGTCTGACCGCAGTGGAAGCAGGTAGCATCCTTGGCGACCCCTCCTTTAGGCTTCAGTGCCTTGCCTTTTCCCTTGGCTTGGGACTTTCCCTTGCCTTTGGGCTTGCCCTTGCCCTTATGTTTCTAAACCATCAGAATAGTGTTGGGCTTAGCCTTCTTAAGGTTTAGCTCAGTAGTTCTTAACATGCTAAGCAGCTCAGGCAATGACTTGTCAATCTCGTTCATATTGTAGTTTAGAACGAATTGACTGTAGCTATCCGGCAAGGATTGCAAGATTAGCTCAGTAGCCAGATCTTGGCCAAGAGGGAACCCCAACCTTTGTAGGTTCTCTATGTACCAAATCATTTTGAGTACATATGGGCCTATTGGAGCCCCGTCTGACATCTTGTACTGAAACAGTGCCCTTGAGATCTCAAATCTCTCATGCCTCGCTTGACCTTGATACAGTTGACGAAGATGTTCAACCATATCGTAAGCGCCCATTAACTCGTGTTGCTTCTGAAGCTCAGAGTTCATGGTCGCGAGCATTAGATAAGACACATCTAATGCGTCATCTTGATGCTTCTTGAAAGCATCTCGGTCAGCTCGCAGGGCAGTGGCAGGAGGAGCCTCCGGAATGGGCTGCTCCAGAACATACAGTTTACGTTCTTGGGTGAGAACTATTCTCAGGTTCCTGTACCAGTCCAGGAAGTTTGCTCCGTTGAGCTTGTCATTCTCGAGGACAGATCGCAGGGAGAAGGTGTTCGTATTCGACGTCATGGTAATCTACAACAGAAATAAAAAAAAAAATATCATATTCTTAATCATTTAATTAGGCCTTTAACTAAATGATGCTCCCACTGAATTCTATAATTCATGTGGGACAAGATCCACATCATACTGACCCTTGAGTTAGCTTTGGCTAATACGCCCAAGACTTAGTATGATCGGTAGGTAACGATTACCAATTACATCTCTATGCAACTCTTGTTTATAGAATCAAAATCCGCATTTATATTAAAACTCGAGTTAGCTTTGGCTAATACGCCCGAGAGTTAATATATATGTGATTTTTACCTAACTTTCCAACCGTTGGAAGAATGCCTATAGTTATACTCGATCCAACCGAGTTAACTAGGAATACTCAATCTAATTGAGTTGTACTCACCCATGCATTGATAGGCGGGACCAAGATTGTCCTTCCGCACCTTACCAAGATAGTATGCGTTGCTCTGCTTTGGCAGATTCAACAACATCTTGCGATCGAGGTAGTGATGGGTATCACGGCATGGTAGGCATTTTGAGTTGTCGTGATTTAGATCTAATCTAAATGATGTTGTATCATATACTCGAAATAGATCTAATCTAATCGATAGAGTGTATCTTGTACACGATGTAGATCTAATCTAATCGTAAGGGTGCATCTTGTGCACTATTTAGATCTAATCTTAATCGCTAGGCACTAATTAATTACTTAATTAAACATGCATCATATACACAAGTAATTAACTAAGTTTTTGTGATTAGTCATGGCCCTACTACGATCTTCTCAAGCCAAAGAGAAGATCGGATGGTCAACCTAAGGTCAACTTCTCAAGCACCTTCTTTTGACCACCTTGTGTTGCTCGCGCCTTCCTCGTAACTCCGTCTCGAGTGGACCTTCCACAGCTCCAAATTTGTACATTACAATTTTTGAAACTCGAGTTACATTCGAGTCTAAATCTAATTTACAACCAGAATAATAGAAAGGCACGACGCGCAGGTTGTGAAAATAAAATAAAAATAAAAATACAAGCACGCACATCACATAACGGCACGCAGGCCGTATTATGAATTACAACACAATTGTCCAATCGAATTGGGTCTTTGGGCCATGACTATCACAAAATTAATATATAATTCAAAATTATATATTTCTGTAATTTTTCTGTAATTTTTCATAATTTTACAGATTTTATGAGTAAATTTTTCCCGGCGGTCCCGATTAACGATTTCGGGCGCAATCGCGGAGCAAATCCCCTTGCGGGGTTAGGGGCAGTACCCCTTGCGGGGTTAGGCACGCGATCTAACCATCGCGAGTTGCTCCTAAGCGATCCAAGAGCGCCTTATTCCTCTGTCCCAAAAAGATTTGGGTCGAAACGATGCCGTTTCGGGAAAAACTTCTCAGTAGTCGAAGCCTACAAGTGTATAAACACATGTGCTTTGCTTCTACGAGAAAAATTACTCTTAAAACTATAAAAACCATAAATTTACAGAAATGTATAGAAGCTTTAATTTTTCATAAAAATCAAATTAAACTCGTACCAGCTTCGCACGTGGCTCTGATATCACTATTGGGTTTTTCGGGCCGCGAAAACCGCTTTTTCGCGTCGTGGAAACCCTGAATCACCCTAGCCAACGGATCTCGTGCGAAGAAAAATTCGAAGACATACGAGTATGAGTTACAAAACTTCTAGATCTACATGATGAAGATCTTTACATAAATTTCTATGAATTTTTGGGAATTTTTTGTTGGGTTTTTCGGGCCGCGAAAACCGCGTTTTCGCGTCTCGGAAACCCCGAAAGCCCCAGCCACCGGATCCGTCCAAATAAAAATCCTTCGAAAAATACGAGTATGAGTTTCTAAACTTCAATCTACAGTAGATCTACAAAGGGGAAACCTTTTATACCTTCGATGCGTGCCCTTTTCGTATCCCACTTGTCCTCGGTTCGCCGGATCTCGAAAGTGTCAAAGTAGACACTTCTCTATGTGTATCTACACAAGCAAGAGATGGAGAAGAAACCTTTAGAGTGTGCTAGCACTCAAGCAAGGTCTCGGCAAGAAGGAGGAGAGGGAGAGAAGAATTGTGAGCAAGAGGAAGAAGATGAAATCAATTAGCCTTGAATGAAAAATAAAACTTTCATTCACACTAAAAGTGGCCGGCCACATTAAGTCTTGTAACCCCCAAGGAATATCAAGAGTCACAACTCTTGGTAACTCCCATGAGATGACATTTGGTCAAGTCAAACTTGACCAAATGAAGAAGCCTTGATGATGTGGCATTGGTCAAGTCAAAATCAAGTCAAACTTGACTCTTCATCTTCCTCCTTAAGTCAAGTCAAACTTGACATCTTCTCTCCCTTGGTTGATCTAATCTAACCATTGGTTCAAGTCAATTTTAACTTAATGAATCTCTATAAATTGAATTAAATTAATTAAATGAGTCTAAGTCCAAATTAGACTCACTTAACACATGAACCAACTTGAGTCCAACTCAATTAACCTACTTTGGATTACTCTTAATCCAGTTTGGTTCATCACATGAATCTAATCCTTTAGGTTCATCAAATGAACCTAATCTCCATCTAATTGCCCTTTGTGTGTGACCCTATAGGTTCTTGTAACGTTGGCAATGCTTCTAAACCCATTTAGAAGCATAAGTAATGAGCGTTGTCTAGCAACACATCATTACTACCCAAGTTACAAGAATGTTGAGATCCAACATCACCTTGTGACTACTAATTGTGACTCCTCACAATATATGACAAGTGTCCTTCTATCATAGACATCTAGATTGATCAATGTGAGGCATAGACCGTGTCATCCTCTAATCAATCTAAATCTTGAACTCCAAGTAGACTCACTAAATCAAATGAGCTCAATATCTCATATTGACTCATTTGGGCATGGTCATGCACTTCGTGGTCTCACTCTATCAAGAATATCGATGTCTCTCCCGTCATATAGGAGGGATAGATCCCATCTACATCATTCACATCCCTCTGCATAATTCATTACATACCCAGTAATCGCCTTTATAGTCCACCTAGTTACGGGTGACATTTGACGAAACCAAAGTACATAACTCCTTATGTAGGGATCCATGGTGACTTTAGGTCTAAGGACTAATAGTCATACTAATAGGCACATGAGAAAGTATATGACACTCATATAACAATCCATGATACTTTCTCATGGTAGGTCATTGAGTATACATTTTCCAATGCATACCCATGTGTCAACTTGATATCTCTATATCCATGACTTATGAGATCAAGTCATCGAGTTGACCAACATGCTAGTCTAATTGCATTAACATTGTCCCTGAATGTTAATACTCGACTAGGAATGATTAAGAGTAGTGTTCCCTATATCATCTCACTATCGGTTCAACTAACCGATTGATATATGTGAGAACCTTCTACTCAAGGATGCTATTATACTTAGTTTATTTGACACCAATACAAGTAAATATAATAACCAAAACAAATGCCTTTATTTATATAAGAATATGATACAACAAGTCCATAATACAATCATCAAATGATTGGCTCTAGGGCTCTAACTAACAATCTCTCATTAGCACTAGTGCCAATCAGTGTAGGCTCTAAGCCCCAATGACCTAGTGTGACCATCATGCTTTCTCTGTGCCAAAGTCTTGGTCAAGGGATCTGCGATGTTAGCCTCTGTAGGTACTCTGCATATCTTCACATCTCCTCTCTCGATAATCTCTCGAATGAGATGGAAGCGCCGTAGTATGTGTTTGGTCCGCTGGTGTGAGCGAGGTTCCTTCGCCTGTGCTATAGCTCCATTGTTGTCATAATAGAGCTAAATAGGGTCAGCGATACTGGGAACCACCCCAAGTTCAGTGATGAACTTGCGGATCCAAACTACCTCCTTTGCTGCCTCTGATGCAGCAATGTACTCGGTCTCTGTCGTAGAATCAGCTACTGTGTCCTGCTTCGAACTCTTCCAGCTCACAGCACCACCATTAATGCAAAATATGAACCCGGACTGCGATCGATAATCATCCAGGTCGGTCTGGAAGCTAGCATCACTGTAACCCTTTACAACTAGCTCATCATTACCTCCATATATCAAGAAATATTCTTTAGTCCTTCTTAAGTACTTAAGAATATTCTTGACCGCTATCCAGTGACTTTCACCTGGATCTGACTGGTATCTTCTCGTCATGCTCAAAGCATACGAGACATCAGGTTGAGTACATAGCATGGCGTACATGATAGATCCTATGGCTGAGGCATAAGGGATCTGATCCATGCGGTCTCTCTCCTCTCTAGAAGAGGGACCTTGAGTCTTTGAAAGACTCACGCCATGTGACATCGGCAGAAATCCCTTCTTGGAGTTCTGCATGGCAAACCGAAGGAGTACCTTGTCAATATATGTACTCTGACTTAGGCCAAGCAATCTCTTAGATCTATCTCTATAGATCTGTATCCCTAGAATACGGGATGCCTCACCTAAGTTCTTCATTGAGAAGCAACTCCCTAGCCAGGTCTTGACAGACTGAAGCATAGGGATGTCCTTCCCAATAAGCAGTATGTCATCCACATACAATATGAGGAAGACAACTATATCCCCTACAACCTTCTTATAGACACAAGGCTCATCTTCGTTCTTGATGAAACCAAACTGTTTGATTGCATCATCGAATCGAAGATTCCAGCTTCGAGAAGCTTGCTTTAGTCTATATATGGACCTATGCAGCTTGCATACTCTGCTAGTATGTTGTGGATCTACAAAACCCTCAGGTTGTGTCATGTACACATCCTCGAGTAGGTTTCCATTCAGAAACGTGGTTTTTACATCCATCTGCCATATCTCATAGTCATGGTAAGCTGCAATAGCAAGCATGATCCGAATGGACTTAAACATCGCTACTGGAGAAAAGGTTTCATCATAGTCAATACTGGACTTAAACATCGCTACTTGAAACCTTTAGCTACCAAGCGACCCTTATAGATAAGTCCATCCATGTCAGTCTTTCTCTTAAAAACCCACTTGCACCCAATAGGTTTTACCCCTTCAGGTGGATCAACGAAAGTCCATACTTGGTTGGTGTAGATGGATTCCATCTCAGATCTCATGGCCTCTAGCCATTTCTCGGAATCTGGTCTCATCACAACTTCCTGATAGGTGGTAGGCTCATCCTCTATGAGCACAACATCATCATGGTCAGACAAGAGAAATGAGTATCTCTCAGACTGACGACGTACCGTATCAGACCTGCGAAGAGGTATGTCTACTTGAACTGGTTGTTGTTCCTCAACTCTTTGTGAAACAACATCATCCACAACACTTTGTGGTTCCAGTTCAACTTCCATCGAGGCTTCAGTGCTATTGTTCGCATCTTGAACTTCTTCAAGATCGAACCTGCTCCCACTAGTCTTTCTAGAAATAAAGTCCCTTTCTAGAAAGACCTCAATCTTTGCCACAACTACCTTATGCTGACTGGTAATGTAGAAATAATATCCCTTAGTTTCCTTGGGATATCCAATAAAGTAGCACTTGTCGGATTTGGGTCCTAACTTGTCTGAGACTTGACGTCGAACGTAAGCCTCACAACCCCATATCCTCATGAAAGACACCTGGGCATCTCTCCCAGTCCATATCCTATATGGTGTCTTTATCATGGCCTTGGATGGAACTCGGTTGAGTATGAAAGCTGCCGTGTCTAGAGCATAGCCTCAAAGGTATGTCGGAAGATCAATGTGACTCATCATAGATCGTACTATATCTAATAGGGTACGATTCCTCCTTTCGGATACACCATTCCACTGTGGTATTCCAGGAGGAGTGAGTTGGGATAGAATCCCACACTCAGCTAGGTAGTCACGAAATTCATGGCTAAGGTATTCTCCACCTCGATCTGATCAAAGTATCTTAATACTCTTGCCAAGCTGGTTCTGTACTTCATTCTTGAATTCTTTGAACTTTTCAAAGCATTCTGACTTATGTGTCATCAAGTACACATAACCATATCTGAAGTCATCAGTAAATGTGATGAAGTACCTATAACCGCCTCTAGCAGCGACATTGAAAGGGCAACATATATCACTATGTATGAGTCCTAACAAATCAGTCGCTCTTTCACTATGCCCACTAAAGGGAGTCTTGGTCATCTTGCCTAGTAGGCATGACTCGCACGTCTCATAAGATTCAAAATCAAATGAGTCCAGCAAACCATCTTTATGGAGTTGGGATAAGCGCTTGTCATTTATATGACCTAAGCGACAGTGCAAGAGATAGGTTTGGTTCACATCATTTGACTTGAACCTCTTGGTATTTATGTTATAGATAAGGCTTTCAAGGTCTAGAATGTAGAGTCTGTTTATCAGAGGTGCACTACAATAGAACATATCTTTTAAATAAATAGAACAACATTTGTCCTTAATTATAAAAGATAAACCTTTCTTGTCCAAACAAGAAACAGAAATTATGTTCTTAGTTAATGCAGGCACATAACAACAATTATCCAACTCTAATACAAGTCCAAAGGGCAGAGATAGAAAATAAGTCCCAACAGCAACAACAGCTTCGCCAATGCCCTGCTATTTCTCAGCGCCTGCACATTAGTACAAATGTGAGATGCACATCCGGTATCTAATACCCATGATGAAGAAATAGATAGATTGACTTCTATAACATATATACCTGAAGTGGAAGTCTCACTTCGCTTCTTCTTAAGATCATCCAGGTACACCTTGCAGTTCCTCTTCTAGCATCCTTGGCGACCCCTCCTTTAGGCTTCAGTGCCTTGCCTTTGCCCTTGGCTTGAGACTTTCCTTTGCCTTTGGGCTTGCCCTTACCCTTGTGTTTCTGAACCATCAGAACAGAGTGGGGCTTTGCCTTCTTAAGGTTCAGCTCAGCAGTTCTTAACATGCTAAGCAACTAGGGCAGTGGCTTGTCAATTTCATTCATATTGTAGTTTAGAACGAACTGACTATAGCTATCTGGCAAGGATTGCAAGATCAGGTCAGTGGCCAGCTCTTGGCCAAGCGGGAATCCCAATCTCTGTATGTTTTCTATGTACCCAATCATTTTGAGTACATATGGGCCTATGGGAGCCCTATCTGACATCTTGCATTGAAACAGTGCCCTTGAGATCTCAAATCTCTCATGCCTCACTTGTCCTTGATACAGTTGGCGAAGATGTTCAACCATATCATAAGCGCCCATTAACTCATGTTGCTTCTGAAGCTCAGAGTTCATGGTCATGAGCATTAGACAGGACACATCTAATGCGTCATCTTGATGCTTCTTGTAAGCATCTTTGTCTGCTCGCGTGGCATTGGTAGGAGGAGCCTCCGGAATGGGCTGCTCCAGAACGTACAGTTTACTATTCCTGTACCAGTCCAGGAAATTTGCTCCGTTGAGCTTGCCCTTCTCAAGGACTGAACGCAGGGAGAAGTAGTTCGTATTCGACGTCATGGTTATCTACAACAGAAAAATATAGAAAAATAAATATCATATTCTTTTAAATCATTTAATTAGGCCTTTAACTAAATGATGCTCCCACTGAATTCTATAGTTCATGTGAGACAAGATCCACATCATACTAACCCTTGAGTTAGCTTTGGCTAATACGCCCAAGACTTAGTATGATCGGTAGGTAACGATTTACCAATTACATCTCTATGCAACTTTTATTTATAGGATCATTATCAGCAGTTATATTAAAACTTGAGTTAGCTTTGGCTAATACGCCCAAGAATTAATATAAATGTGATTTATGTCCTATCTTTCCAACCATTGGAAGAATGCCTATAGTTGTACTCGATCCAACCGAGTTAACTAGGAATACTCAATCTAATTGAGTTTGTATTCGCCCATGCGTTGATAAGCGGGACCAAGATTGTCCCTCCGTACCCTACCAAAGTAATATGTGTTGCTCTGCTTTGGCAGATTCAACAACACATGTGATCGAGGTAGTGATAGGTATCACGGCACGGTAGGCATTAGAGTTGACGTGATTTAGATCTAATCTAAACGATGATGCGTATCATATACTCGATATAGATCTAATCTAATCGTGGGGTGCATCATGTGCACGACTTAGATCTAATCTAATCGTTAGGCACTAATTAATTACTTAATCATGCATCACATATACACAAGCAATTAATTAAATTAATTTGTGATTTAGTCATGGCCCTACTACGATCTTCTCAAACCAATGAGAAGATCGGATGGTCAACCTAAGGTCAACAGCTTCTCAAGCTTCTTCCTTTGACCACCTCATGTTGCTCGCGCCCTCCTCGTAACTCCGTCTCGTGTGGACCTTCCACAGCTCCAATTTTGTACATTACAATTTTGAAACTCGAGTTACATTCGAGTCTAAACTAATTTACAACAAGAATAAAAGAGAGAGGCACGATGCGCAGGTCGCGAAAAAAAAATAAAAATATAACACGCACATCACATCACGGCACGTAGGCCGTATTATGAATTACAACACATTTATTCCAATCTAATTGGGTCTTTTGGGCCATGACTATCACAAATTATACATAATTCTAAATTATGTATTTTCTATAATTTTCTATAATTTTAATACCAATTTTTACAATTTTTACGAGTAAAAATTCCCGACGGTCCCGTTTAGCGGTTTTCGGGCGCAATCGCGGAACGAATCCCCTTGCGGGGCCAGGGGAAGCGCCCCTACCTGTGATCTAATCATCGCGAGGGTTCCTTAGAGATCCTACAGTGCCTTAGCCCGCTGTCCCAAAAAGTTTTGGGGCGAAACCAAGCCGTTTTGGAAAATCTTCCCGGTAGCCGAAGCCTACAAGTGCCGAAACACTTGTGCTTCGCTTCTACGAGAAAATTACCCATAAAAACCATAAAAAACCTAAATTTACAGAAAATCACAGAAGCTATATTTTTCATAAAAACAAAAATAAACTCGTACAAGTCTTTGCACGTTGCTCTGATACCACTGTTGGGTTTTTCGGGCCGCGAAAACCGGGTTTTCGCGTCGCAGAAACCCCGAAAGCCCCAGCCACCGGATTCGTGCAGAGAAAAATCTTTCTAAAAATACAAGTACGAGTTTCTAAACTTCGATCTACAGTAGATCTACAAAGGGGAAATCTTTTATACCTTCGATGCGTGCCCTTTTCGTATCCCGCTTGTCCTCGGTTCGCCGGATCTCAAAAGTGTCAAAGTAGACACTTCTCTATGTGTATCCACACAAGCAAGAGATGGAGAAGAAACCTTTAGAGTGTGCTAGCACTCAAGCAAGGTCTCGGCAAGAAGGAGGAGAGGGAGAGAAGAATTGTGAGCAAGAGGAAGAAGATGAAATCAATTAGCCTTGAATGAAAAATAAAACTTTCATTAACACTAAAAGTGGCCGGCCACATTAAGTCTTGTAGCCCCCATGGAATATCAAGAGCCACAACTCTTGGTAACTCCCATGAGGTGGCATTTGGTCAAGTCAAACTTGACCAAATGAAGAAGCCTTGATGATGTGGCATTGGTCAAGTCAAAATCAAGTCAAAACTTGACTCTTCATCTTCCTACTTAAGTCAAGTCAAACTTGATCACTTCTCTCCCTTGGTTGATCTAATCTAACCATTGGTTCAAGTCAATTTTAATTTAATGAATCTCTATTCATTGAATTAAATTAATTAAATGAGTCTAAGTCCAAATTAGACTCACTTAACACATGAACCAACTTGAGTCCAACTCAATTAACCTACTTTGGATTACTCTTAATTCAATTTGGTTCATCACATGAACCTAATCCTTTAGGTTCATCAAATGAACCTAATCTCCATCTAATTGCCCTTTGTGTATGACCCTATAGGTTCTTGTAACGTTGGCAATGCTCCTAAACCCATTTAGAAACATAAGTAATGAGCAGTGTCAAGCAACACATCATTACTACCCAAGTTACAAGAATGTTGAGATCCAACATCACCTTGTGACTACTAATTGTGACTCCTCACAATATATGACAAGTGTCCTTCTATCCTAGACATCTAGATTGATCAATGTGAGGCATAGACCATATCATCCTCTAATCAATCTAAATCTTGAACTCCAAGTAGACTCACTAAATTAAATGAGCTCAATATCTCATATTGACTCATTTGGGTATGGTCATGCACTTCGTGGTCTCACTTTATCAAGAATATCGATGTCTCTCCCGTTATATAGGAGGGATAGATCCCATCTACATCACTCACATCCCTCTGCATAATTCGTTATATACCCAGTAATCGCCTTTATAGTCCACCCTGTTACGGGTGATGTTTGACGAAACCAAAGTATATAACTCCTTATGTAGGGATCCATGGTGACTTTAGGTCTAAGGACTAGTAGTCATACTAATAGCCACATGAGAAAGTATATGACACTCATATAACGATCTATGATAATTTCTCATGGCGGGTCATTCAGTATACATTTTTCAATGCATACCCATGTGTCAACTTGATATCTCTATATCCATGACTTGTGAGATCAAGTCATCGAGTTGACCTACATGCTAGTCTTATTGCATTAACATTGTCCCTGAATGTTAATACTCGACTAGGAATGATTAAGAGTAGTGTTCCCTATATCATCTCACTATCGGTTCAACTAACCGATTGATATCGGTGAGAACCTTCTACTCAAGGACGCTATTATACTTAGTTTATTTGACACCAATACAAGTAAATATAATAACCAAAACAAATGCCTTTATTTATATAAGAATATGATACAACAAGTCCATAATACAATCATCAAATGATTGACTTTAGGATTCTAACTAACATTTTTTGGGTTTAAAATGAGTCGGTATGGCATGACGTGTTTACGGGGCTAGAACAACTAATGTTGATGGAGGCCTAGGTGATAAACGATTAAGTCGCAAGTTGATTGGGTTAATTACCCAAAAGTTTGCATGCTAGATATAAAGATCCGCTTTTGTTTCTCCCCTGCCCTAAAAACGTCGAACCCCAGCCATCCCACTCACGATCGTCGCTTCCTTCTCAGCGATGTCGCTCCACCGAACTGGCGGAGCACTTCACCAATGACCGGTCCCTCTGCTGGGCTTTAGGTCTGACCAAGCGCCACCTCACGCGGGCAGTTCTCAGGGGAAGGTGTGACTGGACGTGAGTTCTTACCACCTCCTCACCAGTGGCACAAACATCGCAAGGGCTCACGGAGGTGACATAGGAAAGGGGAACGCCAAGGGAAAGGCAAGTACTCCCCTCTATGACTGATATGAGATCTGCGAGGTAAGAAATTGGTAACTAAGAGAAATTTGTAGGGCTGTTGTGTTGCCGATTGATGGAATGTGAGATGATTCAATTTCTTTCCGTAAGGTTCTTATTTCAGATTGAGGGATTTTGTGATGAGCTTTCTTCACGTTGTGTTCCTATGAGGTTCTTGTTTTGATTTGTCTTCCTTGCATTGCTCCTATTGGATTGTTTGGTTTTGATTAGTTTGAATGGTGGGGATTTGTTTCTTTATCACGATCTTGCTCTTGGTGTTGATGCTAGATTTTCGGACAGATTTGAAGTGGTTAAATGGCTTTTCATGGTGCTTTAATTTCTTATGTTGCTGATTTTCCTGGTTTCAGATTTCGCAGTAGGATAAGGATTTGTAGTTGAATCCGCAGGTGTTTTACTGCTCTAGTTTGCTTTCCGGGCTTCTTGACAGATTCGGGATTTGTTGTCAGATTTCATAAATATTTATTTTACTCTATGCTGCTTTAGGATCTTGGAATGGGATTTGGTGATCGAGATTGGATTTGGTGTTTTTACGTTCTCCATTGATATCCTTGCTTCTTCCTATGGTTTGTTTTGCTTCATTCCTATAGCCTCCGAATGGTTTGAAAATGTTGGTAGTGGATTAAGTGGTGATACAAGACACTCTTGCTTCTCCCTGTCATTTCTCGATTTTTCGAATAGATTCTAATGGTTTGTGCTTCGATTGATAACACTATTACTTTGTCTGTTCCATCTAAATAGACGAAGTGTTAAGCTGTGTTCAATGGGGTTTTGGTTTTATTAATCAGTTTCGCTTCCTTGAACAGGCTTGAGATAATAGGATGTGATCAATTACGTTGTTATTGCTACTCATGCTTTGTTTTGGAATTAGTTGTTGCTGCTTTTGCCTTCCGAATTGTTGAGGAAATTTATGTGGATTTAACTTGATGTCATGGTCGAGGTTGTTGTGAACTCCGTTTGTTGTTCTTGTCTCCCAGCTGCTGTAGGATTTTGGACAGATTTGGTAGTCATTGTTCGATTTCGAGAATTGTTCTTGCTACTTAAGATGTTTTCTGATCTTGGTCAGGAAGGTGGAGTTTGGTTTTGTCTTGAATAAGCATGATTTTGAGAAGTGAATTAGTGTGATTTCATTTGAGTTAGCTGTGGATTTGTGGATGGATCTAATGTTTTTATGTTTCCTGACGCTTATGAATTTTCGAACGGAAATGATGGTGGTTTGGATGGGATTTCGATGTGGTGATTGATTCTCTTAAATGCTGGTACAGATTTGGATCAAGTAATGTTTAGTGTAGATGTTCTTCTTTAATGCTCTAGAATGTTCATGATTGTAAAATGCGTAGAGCTAAGTTCCTTTATTGTTCATGCATGACTGCAAAGAATGAAAAGGTTAGATCATGTTTATTGAATAGAGCTAAGTTCTTTACTATTCATATATGACTGCAAGAATAAAAAGGGTAGATCGTGTTTATTTATTAGAGCTAATTGGATGGGTGTGAGCATATGTGGTGATAGTATGGGATGGGTACCCCGGGATGAACTCCGGGGAGGTCCCTTCCAAACATGACTGATATTGTAATTTATGACTGATATTGTAATTTATAACTGATACTGTAAATTATGCTAGCTTCAGCTATACGACTGCATGTTCTCCTAGGAGGTACCCCTAGGGTCATGGGACTGATTGACTAGCTCAAATAGTGGTTACCACTTTGTGACATATCCACCCTTATTAGCTAGGCAACCTCTCTCATCTATTGTTCTATGCTCGGTACCATAATTTAGTTCATGTTCCATATTTATTGGCTAATGTTCTTGCTACTTGATAGATGTCATATTATTCATATTGGATTGTACTTGCTGGGCCTGTAGACTCATGATGCCTACGTTACAGGTGAAGAAGATGTCTCCGAGGATAGGATGGAAGGCATGCGGATGAAATAGACGAGGAAGTGAGATGGATGCATGGCACTGTCCGAATGACTTAGGAGTGCGGAGTAGTCTCATTCCCTTTTGAGTTCTTCTCTTGAATAAGGAATTGTTGTGATGATTTCTTGTTAACCTCTTTCTTGAGATTCTATTGCTTACATTAGATAAGGTGGCTTATTTTGACAGGATTGTTACTACGGTTATTTTTATAGAAGACATTGAGAGGGTTGTCCTTTGCAAAAAAAAAAAAAAAAAACTAGGGATGTTTCACTTAGAGAGTCGATTATGAAAATAGATCGGTATGCTATGAGTAGCAATTGGTTGTCATGAATCTCAACTGAATCTATTCTAATTTGTCATTTCATAGTATCAGTAGGCAACTTAGGGGTTGCGGGATCATGTGATAGGGTCTCCTTAGGAAAACAATCTCTTAGATCTGTTGCTTTAGAAGTAGATGCCAAATTGAAATCGATATACCAGTGTAGTTCCAAAAGTTCACATCGGATACATAGGATAGTCTACTTATATAAATAACTATTGAGGATAGGAAATCAAATATAAATTAGATGTTTACAATCATTTAGGTGAAATCGAAGTTTTAGAATCGCTTTCCCCCTTCGTTCACTTTCTCTCTCTCAATTGCTCTCAAACCCCTTAATTTTGCTAAACTCTCTCTTGTTCTCAACTCACTCTCGTTCTCTTATGCTCTCGTTAACTCAACTACCCTTGATTCTCTAAATAATCTATTTTTTTCATTCTAACTAGTACTTGATTCATAGTTCTCGTGGGATTAATATCTTTTTATTACTTGACAACATTTCCAGTCACTTATAGATTTATCATAAATCAAGTTTTAGCATCGTTGTTGGGAATGTGTAAATCAATATTAGTTAGATTACAATGTGGTTAATTTAGATCTCTTTTTCTGGTTCTCTATTTCTACATTATCTTTCCTTTTTCTAATATGAAAAATGAATGCTTAATTTCAATGGTACAATCAATCTGATACTGTAAATTTTTCTCCTTATTATTGTGAGTGTCATGTGACATGACATAATATCAAGGATTTCCTAATGCTTCTAGACCTTGCACATAGAGTACACATAGAAAAATGGGGTATCCTCCCATACTACCTTCTGAGGCCACAATAACCGTATTATGAGATGTGTGAAGCAACAGGACATACAACCAATAATTACAATAGGTTTCACAACTTACAAATCAAGTGTCAAAATTTTATTATAACTCAAAACAAAGCGAATGAAGCCATGAAGACAGTACTTGAAAAAAAAATTAATTGTATCTATTGATATTGTTGACACTCCTGGTGTTAATGTTGATATATTTTGTCCTACCTATGAAAATGTTATGGATGGATGTGTAGGAACTTGTGCTGTGGAAGTAGTACCCCAAGAATCACTTTCTTTGGTCGTACAACCACTTGACACTACGGATATTATAGGATTTGAACTTTTTTAATGATGAAAATATAGGAGCTTTTGCAGTGGAGGCAAAGCCCATGAATCACCTCTTTTAGTGGCACCACCACCTGAGCTAGAGCCTTTCCTATCCACATATGAAACCATATTCGATGATTTACTCACTTTGTTGATTGATGAAAGTAATATTTCATTTTGATATATCTGAAGTTACTAATCAATCTTTTTTCAAGCATGTTTGTGGTAGGATATACTTTTCATAACAATCACATGGACAATCTCATGATAACCATTTGAAGATGAGGATATTTAATGATGGCATGAGACCTGGAGCAAGCAAGTACTTTGCTCCTCCATGAGCAAGGTTTAAGATAGATAAAAGGCTAAGAACCCTTAGCAAGAGAGTTATGAAATATCCGACTCCTCTACAAGCAAGGTTTTAAAGTTACCTTGTTGGTAAACTTAATAAGTGGTCAAGCTTATGACCATAAACAAGCACTTCTTAGGAGGAAACTCAAGTTTCTTTCTTATTTTTGTTTATATTTTTTTCTTGTTGTGTAATTTTAACTTTTTGTTTTACTTAATTTCAAGGAAAGGAGCATGTTTCAGATAATGGCTCTTATTATTTTCTATAAAAGGGGTATAAGGAGAGTTTCCAGAAGTTATCATGGGCACCTATGCCATTAGGCATGGGTCGTGCCTAATTTCCAGAGCTTGCCACAGACACCTGTGCTTGCCAACACGGGCCATGGCGGAGTTTGACAATAGCCATAATACCTAACACAGGTGACCGTGCCAGTTACCACGGACCTTGTCGGGTACCTAAAATAATAAAAAATAAAGAAAATAAAGCTTCTGTACCAAATTTCACAGAGAGCAAGCACGGGTCGTGCCTCCCTTGATCTCCCTTATTTCCTTTTTCCTAATCCTAACCCCCTACTTAATTTCTTATCTAATTTTCTCTTTTATGATTCAAAGTTTAGGAGGATTGTGAATACCAGATAGAAGGGTATCTTCAACACATTAATGACTCAAAGGTTTGATGTGTATCACTTGGTAACTCTCCTAACTTTAAACTTCTTCCAAATTAGAGTTGTGTTTTCTTTGAGACATTGAAAAATTTAAGTATGGGGGAATGCATATATGTTAGGTTACTAGTTAGTTTTGTCATGTTTCTTTTTACATAATAAACTTTTCTTCTAGTTGCATCATATATCATGTCACTATTTTTTGTACCTCATAGCAAGATACTAGCACGCTAGTTCTAGATATTTATGTTGTTGTTATTATGTTTGCTAGTATGCCTAGCGATATATTTTTTTCTATCTATAGTAGCATGAAGTAAGCATTATTTTTATCAGAGGAATTTAAGCATTGGCCTAGTTTAAAATATCGTCACACTATGCTTTTGATAGTAGATATTTTTAAAAATAGTTATAATTTATAGAATAAGACTAGTACTCTTGCTTCTTAGGTGATAAATCGACTACATTTTGGTTACTGGATAAATTCAAATTATGTCAACTCATTAAGAAAAATTAGAATTATAAAAAAGGAAAAAAAAATGAAAGAGTTTGTTCAAGTGTTGCACTTTACAATTACTTAGCAAAAAAAAAAAGAATAAGGGATAAAAAATGATTGTCGTGAGTGGAAACTAACAAGTTACCCCCTTTGAGTTTAAGTTAGGTTACTGGGGAAATAACTATTATGTTTATCTTGATATCGAGTATTTCTTTGAGATCTTGTGTAGATTTTGAGAGGGGCAAATCTTGCGTGGGGCAAGTGTCTATTGCCGAAGATATGAAGAACATGGTTAAATGACGAATTGACTAGGCTTGGAGATTGACACTTGAAAAAGTTAGGTCATTCATCGCACTAAGTACGGAGAACTTCTACTTAGGCCACAATCAAATAATGATGTATCATGCTCATCAATAAAACTACATGATAGGATTAGACTAATTCATTAGGGATTATGACACACTATTTATACACATAAATCTTGATTGCAAGTTCTGCCTGAGAACAAGCAAAGGTTCAAGTTTGGGAGATTTTGATGAGTGCATTTTATATAAGGTTTTTAGCATAGTTTGATGCACATCTTGTCCCATTTAATAAGCATAATTTTTATGTTTTCATGCTTCATTTCGTTACTTTTACTCTTTTAGTTCGGAGAACTACTCTTTGCTTATTTTCATTAATAGGACGTGATTTTTGTAGTATAAATCCCTTGGAATGTGAAGTTAGAGTAGGGAACACACTCTAGCCGTGTCCCATGACACGGGTGTGCTCCTACGGCCAAGAAAAGTGAATAATGGAGTCGAAAAAAGGCTTAACATAAGCTAACCATGCCTCATTATCGATCCGAATACATAACGCGACCAAGAAGGAAAAGAATTCAAAAAATCATAAAAATAATATTTTAATCAAGGAACACATTATAACAATGTCCCATGACATGAGTATGTTTGTGTGGACAAAATCAGGGGCAAAATACTGCTAAATGATCACAAACGGCTTCCACCGCTGCCACCCATGTTGGCAGGCATGATTCGTGTCAATTTTGGCCACTTTCCCAAGACTAACATGGGAGATCATGCTAGCCAACATGAGTCGTGTTAGCCTATTACCCAAATTGTAGACCAAACTGTTGGTTGCTACTCGGAATATCATACTGGTTCCCCTGTACAAAAATTTTGTACAAGTCCCGAACCTTTCCTAACAACCTATTGTGTTCTTTAGAAATTAAATTTGGAATCGCAAACAGAACTTAACATTATTGATTCCAAATTTAACTTATCTGTTCTTAGAGGTTTAGACTTTGATTGAAACGATGCATAACATTATTAATCCAAATCTACCCATGTTACAAAGTTGATTAAATATTTATTTCAGAGATCGACTTCCAGATTAAACATGACGAGGCACTAGGCCTTCTTGGGTATGGGATCATCCACCACTTCCTAGACAAAGTCTTTCAATGAAATTCAATATTTAATCAACTTATAATAACCCTAGGTTTAAACACTAAGAGCAATCACAAGATCGAAAAATAAAAGAACCACATAATCGAAACATAAAATCGATTGCCTAGAATCGTTAGCCTCTTGTGTTTGGTATTTCAAAAATTCGTACAAAGAAAACTAGTATGATGCAGAATAAAGCAACTAGTTATACCTTTCATTGTTAACAAAAACCTCTTGACCTTCTATTGTATTCCTCTCCTTCTCTTGGACGTCGCGTGGGCGACGATCTACCAATAAGAAACCCACCAAAGCCTTCTTCTCTTCCTCCAAGCTCCGGCCACCAAAGGGATCTAGACATGAGGGCCTCCTTTCTCTTCTTCTTCTCCTCCTAGTAACCGACCACCAAAACTTATAGTAGACTTGATGCCGCTGGCCACAATGTGGAAAACAAAAGGAGAAGAGAGAAAGGAAGAGGGTCGGCCACTAAAGGAAAAGAGAGAGGAACAATAGAATAGAAGTTGTGTTTCATGAAGGCACCCTTTACCTCTCTTTTATAATCCTTGGTGTATCCAAAAAAGGAAAATTTTATAACAAAAATAAAACTTTCTTTTCTATACATGATATGGTCGGCCACGTCTTGTAAAACAAACAAGGAAAGATTTTAAACAAAAATTAAAATCTCTCTTTAAAATATTCCTTTTGTGGTTAGTTGTAAAAGGAATGTTTTATAAATTAAAATCTCTTTTTTAAATCCTTTTATCGATATCTATAAAAGATAAGATTTAAAAATAAAACTCCTTTTATATCATGGTTACAAAAAAGGAGAGTTTTCTGAAAAATTAAAATCTGTCTTTTAACATTATAGACATCTACAAATAAGGAATGATATCAAATCTCTCTTTTAATCCTTTGTAGAAAATCTATAAAAGGAAAGCTTTTAAAATTAAAAACTCTCTTTAAAAATCATGTGGATAAAAACAAAAAAGAAAAATTTTATTAAAAATTTATTTTTAATAAAATTCCCTTTCTTTTCTTTACTTGGTCGGCCACTTGCTTGGGCACCAAGCAAGGCTTGGCTGGCCCTAGCTTGAGCTCCAAGCTTGGCTTGGCCAGCCCCTTGCTTGGGCTCCAAGCAAGGATAGGGGTAGGCCCCTAGCATGGGCTAAGAGGTTAGGCTTTAGGTGGATATAAGACTATATATAAGAGGATACAATAGGGACCGAGAGGAGGAATTAGTTTTGGTCTCGCGATGATCTTGAGCTTCCCGTGTTCTCCCCGAACATCCAACTCAAGTTCATCAATAATAACTCATACCACTAAAGAGCTCCTATTGAACTATCGCACCAATCCCAAATTATATTATGGGCTCCTTCTTATTATGAGTGTGTTAATCTCCCTGTGTTTAAGATATCGAATGTCCATTAATTAAATGGGTTGTTGACACTCACTTAATTAATATCTAGCTCCAAGAGTAGTACCACTCAATCATATTGTCATGTCGGACTAAGTCCACCTGCAAGGTTTACATGACAATCCTTAGTAGCTCATCAAGGGGACATCATCAACCTAGATTACTAGGACACAGTTTCATTCTATAATTAATAACACACCATATAAATAATATCATTTCCAACTTATCGGGCCTATTGATTTATCGAACTAAATCACACCCTTTGATAAATTAAAGAAATAAATATTAAGTATATGTGCTTGTTATTATATCATGATTAAGATTACACACTTCCATAATAACAGAGGTCTTATTCTTTTAAAAAATCAATATAAAAAGAAACTACCTCAAATGGTTCTGCTCAATACACTCATAGTGTACTAGTATAATTTATTAGTCAAGATAAACTAATACCTAATTACACTACAACCACTCCAATGGTTTGTCCCATTCCATCTTGGTTGTGAACAACTATTTATAATTTATAAAGATCTGATAACATGAACTTCTGTGTGTCTCCTCACACCATGTTATCTACAATATAAATTAAACGGACAACTACACTTTGCATAAATGTAGACATTTGACCAATGTGATTCTTATTTCAAAATAATTGTTTATCAAAAGCTTAGACTTTTTAGTATACACTCTAACAATCTCCCACTTATACTAAAAGACTATGTTATCATAAACGCTGCCATACATTTGATTCTCATCCCCTCAGCATGCCGATCGAAAGCTTTTGCCGGAAGAGCCTTAGTGAAAGGATCTGCCAGGTTATCTGCTGATACAATCTTGGCGACAACAACTTCTCCTTGCTTTACGATGTCTCGTATCAGGTGGTACTTGCGCTCAATGTGTTTACTTGCCTTATGGGCTCATGATTCCTTCGAGTTTGCTACTATACCGCTATTATCACAATAAATTGTGATGATTTTGGGCAAACCAGGAATCACATCTAAGTCCATTAGAAAGTTCCTGAACCATACAGCTTCTTTGGCTGTCTCGGAGGCTGCCACATACTCAGCTTTCATGGTTGAGTCTGAAACGCATTTCTACTTAACACTCCTCCATGCAATGACTCCACCTCCTAAAGTAAACATATAGCCTGATGTAGACTTACTATTGTCTCTATCTGATTGGAAGTCAGAATCCGTGTGACCCATAGGGAACATATCATCTGCTTGATATACCAGCATATAATCTCTAGTCCTTCTCAGGTACTTTAATATATGCTTTACGGCAATCCAATGTCACTGACCTAGATTACTTTGATATCTGCTATCCATGCCCACGGTAAAACAGATATCCGATCTCGTGCATAACATAGCATACATTAGGCTTTCTACAGCTGAAACATAAGGAACTGCCTTCATTTCTTCTATCTCTTTTGATGTCTTTGGAGACATCTCTTTAGATAAAGATACTCCATGCCAAAAAGCTAGGAAACCTTTCTTGGAGTCTTGCAAGCTAAAACGAGCTAGGATTGTATCAATATATGAAGCTTGGGATAAGTACAACATTCTTTTCTTGCGATCTCTTATTACTTTGATCCCGAGAATATGTGCGCATTCTCCCAAGTCCTTCATATCGAATTGTTTGGATAATCATACCCTTACTTCCGACAACACTTTGATATTGTTTCCAACTAACAAAATGTCATCTTCGTATAGTACAAGAAATACCACCACGTTTCCATCACACTTCTTGTATACACAAGACTCATCTGGACACTGAATAAATCCATATGACTGGATTACTTCATTAAACCGGATGTTCCAAGATCTTGAAGCTTGCTTCAGTCCATAAATCGATCGATTGAACTTGCACACTAGATGCTCTTTGCCCTTTGCAATAAACCCCTCTGGTTGCTTTATATGGATGTTTTCTTCAAGACTTCCGTTAAGGAAAGCTGTCTTGACATCCATGTGTCAAACCTCATAATCCATATGAGCAGCAATAGATAAGAGTATTCGAATAGACTTAAGCATAGCTACTGGCGAAAAGGTTTCCTCAAAATTGATTCCCTCTTTTTGAGTATACCCCTTCGCAACAAGCCTTGCTTTGAAGGTTTCCACCTTCCCGTCTGTCCCTCTTTTCCTTTTGTAGATCCATTTACATCCAATATCTTTTACACTATTTGATGGTTCTACTAGCTCCCAGACTTTGTTAGAATACATTGATTCTATTTCTGAATTCATTGCTCTTTGCCAAGATGCTGCATCTTTATCTTGGAGTGCTTCGTCATATGCTCGAGGATCAGGTTCATGTTTACCTGGGATCAAGTCTGAAGACTCTCCTAAAAACATGAATCTCTTAGGTTGCATAACAACCCTCCCACTACGACGAGGCACTGTCTGTAGTTATATATCATTTGTGATACGTGTTGCAGTTTCTTGTAATATTTCATCTTGTACTCTTGGTACTAAAGTAGACGTGTCCTCTCTCATTTCTTCAAGAATAATTTCACTCATGGGCTTATGGTTTATTACATAGTCTTCTTCTAAAAATCGGACATTCGTGCTAACAATGACCTTCTGATCTTTAGGACTATAAAACAAACCACCTTTCGTTCCTTTGGGATAACCTATAAATAGGTGAACTTCTGTACGAGATTCCAACTTATCAGTATCTCCATTCAGCACATGTGATGGACTACCTCATATCCGAATATGACTCAGACTAGGCTTATGCCCATTCCACAATTCCATGGGAGTAGAGAATACTGATTTAGAAGGTACCAGGTTCAGAATATACACTATCGTTTCTAAAACATATCCCCAGAATGAATTTAGTAATTTGAAATAACTCATCATTGATCTAACCATTTCTATAAGAGTCCTATTCCTTCGTTCTGCCACACCATTCTGTTGGAGTGTACCAGGTGCAAACAATTAGGATTGAATCTCAACCTCTAATAAATAATTCCTAAACTCTCTTGAGAGGTACTCGCCGCCACGATCAGACCATAGTGTCTTGATACTTGTACCGTGACGTTTCTCCATATCAGTCTTGTACTCTTTGAACTTATCAAAGTACTCAGACTTGCGACGCAACAAGTAAATGTACTCATATCTCAAATAGTCGTCTATAAAAGAGACGAAATATTCAAAATCACCTATCACCTGGATAGTCATAGGTCCCCACACAAATCATAATGAACTAATTCCAACACATCTTTTGCTCTATACCCCTTGGCCTTAAAAGGTCTCTTGGTCATTTTTCCTTCCAAGCAAAATTCACAAGTTGGAAAGTTTTCCAACACTAATGAACCCAAGAGTCCATCGGCTATTAACCTTTGAATCCTACTCAAGTTAATATGACCAAGTCTTAGATGCCAAAGATATGTTTGGTTCATATTTGAAGGTTCCTTTCTCATATTAGAATTAGAGGATATGTTATTAATTTCCATTTGTTGACTTGTGGGAGTTATCGGATTTAGAGTATACAAATTGCCAACTAATGTACCAGAACAAATAATAACCCTATTTTTCTTAACAATGACTTTGTTATCAAAAGAAATAGTATATCCATCCAAAAATAGTTTAGAAACTGAAATTAAATTCTTTCTAAAACTTGGTACATAAAGACAATTTCTCAAAATCAAAGTTCTATTCCTATCGAATGATAAGTAGACGTCTCCCACTGCAATAGCTGCCACTTTCGTAGCATTACCCATGTAGACGATTATCTCTCCCTCATATAGTCGTCGGGTTTCCTGGAATCCCTGAAATGTATTGCAGATATGATCAGTGGCTCCTGTATCTATACACCAGGTACTAGTAGATAACACTGCCAAACATGTTTCAACTACTAGAGAATAAGATATACCTTTATTGTTCTCTTTCCTACGAGAACAATCCGCCTTCCAATGTCTAGACTGCTTACAAATGAAGCACTTGCCATTCGGCTTCTTCACTCCTGCTTTTAGTCCAGTACCTAGAGATCGATTCACTTTCTTTGTCGATCTAGCTTGTTTCTTTTTCTTCTTCTTGCCTTTCGACTTAGAAGTAGAAACATTTTCAGCGAAGTGAATTTGAGAATTATGATGAAATAGCCCTTCTGCTGCCTAAAGTTCTGTCAGTAGTTCCGCCAATGAATAAATTCTTTTATTCATATTGTAGTTCAAGCGAAACTGCTTAAAACTTTTGGGTAGCATTTGGAGAATAATATCGACCTGGGTTTCCCCATCGATTTTAGCACCAAGAATTTGTATCTCGTTCAAGTAAGCCATCATCTTTAGGATATGATCCCTTACGGGTATCCCCTCATACATGGTGACTGTCATTAAATTTCTTATAGCCTCTTACCTAGCAGTCTGATTCTGGTGTCAGAAGAGTTCCTTGAGATTGTACATCATGTTATAGGCAGTAGGCATGGACTGATGCTGATGTTGCATCACATTTGACATAGAAGCCAAAATGTAACATCACGCCATCTCATCTGCCTTGACTCATTTCTTATGATACTCAATCTCCTCTTCACTAGAATCACTATTAGGCTCATTAGGGCAGACCTCTAACAATACAAACTTATAGCCTTCAGCAGTTAGGGCAATGTCCAGGTTTCTTTTCTAATCTATATAATTGGGACTAGTAAGTTTGTTCTTTTTTAGAATAATAGCCAGTGAGTTGAAAGTCATGCTAAGAATCACAAAATAAGTTTTGGTCAATACTTAATAATTTAGAATAATATTGAGTCCTCAAATAATATTATTTAAATTCACCAATACCTCAAAACATCATGAATTTTGTATGCCACGTTAGTGTGGACGTATAAAAATTCAAACATTTGTAAGAAGAGATTTTACCCATTAATTTTATTCTTGTCATCCTAACTTTATGACAAATCAAATTAATAGTTGGTATTCTTTTGGTCACATAAATAATAGCAGTGACTCCGTTGGGGAGGATACTATTAAATGCGCCTAAGTATATACCATTACTTGATTCTTAGTCCATTAAATAGGATTGTGTCCCTTCAGTTGGAGAAGATCACACGCTCCTAAATAATTTCCTATAATCATCCATAAAGGAAGTTTGATCTAGTGATCCGCAAACAAACTCATCCGATATGGAGGGAGACACTCAGAGCCAATGCGCAAGTTTGTTTACATCACTTACAAACCAGTAATGGAGATCGTGGAATTTATTTATTAATCTCTCTCCCACTTAGTTATTTAAGATGAGGATTTTATCATGCACACACACATCATATCAAATAAAAGCAATAAATATGAAAAAAAATAATTTCCCAACTATTATGGCCTCTTCCATCACTATCCTCCGTGTGCTACCAACCCTAGCTGCTGCCATCTTTAGCCATCGTAATCAGGTCTAGTCATCACATCTATCTTGCTTCTTATTCAGCTGCGCCTCTGGTCCTCAAAAAGTACCACGCCTTGCAAGCATATGATCCGCAATAAAAATAGAATTTTACATTTATCGATCCTATATTCCACAAGGGAATGAACATGTAATCTAGATCCAAACAAAAATGTAAAATCCTAAAACTAATACAACTCCTACTGTATTTAATAAATACAATCATGCACACACATAAAAATGCCATCGACATGTCCGAGGGTCTAATCACACACAAACATATTAGGGTCATAATAGTTGGATCTAGGATGTCACGTCCTACTATTATCATGCCTAAAATACGTATGACATGTGCATAATTAAACTGAAAAACCAAACACACAAAGGCAATATCCTAGCTCTGATACCAATTATTGGTTACTACTTGAAATATCGTACTGGTTCCCATGTACAAAAATTTTGTAAAAGTCCCAAACCTTTCCTAACAACCTATTGTGTTCTTTAGAAATTAAATTTGGAATTACAAACAGAACTTAACATTATTGATTCTAAATTCAACTTATCTGTTCTTAGAGGTTTAGATTTGGATCACAAACGATGCTTAACATTATTAATCCAAATCCACCCATATTACAAAGTTGATTAAATATTTATTTTAGAAATTGACTTCCAGGTTAAACATGGCGAGGCACTAGGCCATATTGGGTATGGGATCATTCACCACTTCCTAGACAAAGCCTTTCAACGAAATTCAATATTTAATCTGTTGGGTTCTTCGGGCCGCGAAAACCGCTTTTCGCGTCGCGGAAACCCCGAATCACCCAAGGCCAACGGATCCGTGCAAGGAAAACCGAACGATAAATACGAGTACGAGTTTGAAAAACCTTTTAGATCTACTCCTAGATCTACATATTAAGAGAACTTTACCCTTGTTGCGTGCCCTTTCGCGTTCCCGCTCTTCCAAGGAGTTGCTGGATCTCAAGATCGTCAAGCGCCGGTCCTCTAGAAGTATCCACACGGACACGTAGGTGGAGAAACCTCACACAAAAGGTGTGCTAGCACCTTGGTGAGATTCGGCCAAGCAAAGAGGAGAGGGAGAGGGAGAGCTTGAGAGGAAGAAGAAGAAGATACACCACTTGAATGAAAAATTGAATTCACATTCAAACCCAAAGTGGCCGGCCACTCTCAATGGTGAAAAACTCCCAAATTAATTGCATTAATTGCAATTAATATGAAGACATTAAAGAGAATGGCTTTGTAACTTCCATGAGGTGGCACCCATGATGATGTGGAGTATCATCATTGGTCCACCTAATGCCAACTCACCAATGAGGTGGTAAAAAGGTCAAGTCAAAATTAAACTTTGGTCTTCCTTCTTAAGTCAAGTCAAACTTGACTCAATCTCTTCCATGGTTGATCTAATCTAACCATTTGATTCAAGCCAACTTAATATAATGAATCTAATTCATTTAATTAAATTGATTCAATGAGTCAAAATCTAAATTAGACTCATCGAACACATGAATCAACTTGAGTCGAACTCAAGTTAGCCCAATTAGGATTACTCTTAATCCAATTTGATTCATCAAATGAATCTAATCCTCTTGGTTCATCATATGAACCTAATCTCCATCTAATTGTCCTAAGTGTGTGACCCTATAGGTTCTTGTAACGTTGGCAATGCCCTAAACCCATTTAGGAGCATAAGTAATGAGCGGTATCTAGCAACACATCATTACTACCCAAGTTACAAGAATGTCGAGATCCGACATCACCTTGTGACTACTAATTGTGACTCCTCACAATATGTAACATTGTCCTTCTATCCTAGACATCTAGATTGATCAATGTGAGGCATAGACCGTGTCATCCTCTAATCAATCTAAATCTTGAACTCCAAGTAGACTCACTCAATCAAATGAGCTCAACATCTCATGTTGACTCACTTGGGCATGGCCATGCACTTCGTGGTCTAACTTTATCAAGAATATTGATGTCGCTCCCGTCATATGGGAGGGATAGATCCCATCTACATCACTCACATCCCTCTGCAAAATTTGTTACATACCCAGTAATCGCCTTTATAGTCCACCCTGTTACGGGTGACGTTTGACGAAACCAAAGTACATAACTCCTTATGTAGGGATCCATAGTGACTTCAGGTCAAAGGACTAATAGTCATACTAATAGCCACAGGAGAAAGTATATGACACTCATATAACGATCCATGATACTTTCTCATGGCGGGTCATTCAGTATACATTCTAATGCATACCCATGTGTCAGCTTGATATCTATATATCCATGACTTGTGAGATCAAGTCATCGAGATGACCTACATGCTAGTCTTATTGTATTAACATTGTCCCTGAATGTTAATACTCGACTAGGAATGATTTAGAGTAGTGTTCCCTATATCATCTCACTATCGATTCAACTAATCGATTGATATAGGTATGAACCTTCTACTCAAGGACGCTATTATACTTAGTCTATTTGGCACTAATACAAATAAGTATAATAACCAAACAAATACCTTTATTAATATACAAGAATATGATACAATGAGTCCATACAATCATCAAATGATTGACTCTAGGACTCTAACTAACAATCTCCCACTAGCACTAGTGCCAATCAGTATAGGCTCTAAGGCCTAATGACCTAGTGTGACCATCATGCTTTCTCTGTGCCATAGCCTTAGTCAAGGGATCTGTGATGTTAGCCTCTATAGGTACTCTGCAAATCTTCACATCTCCTCTATCGATAATCTCTCGAATGAGATGGAAGCGCCGTAGTATGTGCTTGGTCCGCTGGTGTGAGCGAGGTTCCTTCGCCTGTGCTATAGCTCCATTGTTGTCACAATAGAGCTCAACTGGGTCAGCAATACTAGGAACCACCCCAAATTCAGTGATGAACTTGCGGATCCAAACTGCCTCCTTTACTGCCTCTGATGCAGCAATATACTCGGCCTCTGTTGTAGAATCAACTACTGTGTCCTACTTCGAACTCTTCCAGCTCACAGCACCACCATTTAAGCAAAACACGAATCCTGACTGCGATCGGTAATCATCCTGATCGGTCTGGAAGCTGGCATCACTGTAACCCTTTACAGTTAGCTCATCATTGCCTCCATATATCAAGAAATATTCTTTAGTCTTTCTTAAGTACTTAAGAATATTCTTGACTGCTATCCAGTGACTTTCACCTGGATCTGACTGGTATCTGCTCGTCATGCTCAAAGCATACGAGACATCAGGTCGAGTACATAGCATGGCGTACATGATCGATCCTATGGCTGAGGCATAAGGGATATGATCCATGCGGTCTCTCTCCTCTCTAGAAGAGGGACCTTGAGTCTTCGAAAGACTCACGCCATGTGACATCGGCAGAAATCCCTTCTTGGAATTCTGCATGGCAAACCGAAGGAGTACCTTGTCAATATATGTACTCTGACTTAGGCCAAGCAATCTCTTAGATCTATCTCTATAGATCTGTATCCCTAGAATGTGGGATGCCTCACCTAAGTCCTTCATTGAGAAGCAACTCCCTAGCCATGTCTTCACAGACTGAAGCATAGGGATTGTTGGGATCTTAGATGGCTAGAGGGGGGTGAATAGCCTCTTTGAAAACTTAAACACAATCTTTCTCAAAGAAAAACTTGTTAGCACAGCACAGCAGAAGTAGAAAACTAAAACGAAAGAAAACAAACACACACAGCAGACACAAGGATATACGAGGTTCGGGGATAACTTGCCCCTACTCCTCGGCGTGTCCGTAAGGAGGATGACTCCTTGATCTTTCGGTAGATCACACCCCGGACAAGATCCGGCTAAAGATGTCTCCTTCTCGGTGGAGCAACCTCTCAACAAAGTCTCAGTTGATTATAGATTTAAGCACAAGACTTACAGTGGCTGAAAAGAATAATCAGATGAGCTTACAGCCACGCGGAGAAGAGAACAGAGCAGAGAGTGCACAACAACCTTCTCAGCAAAAAGCTCACAGCTTCACCAACTTGCTTTCTCGAAGGCTTGATCACAAAAGACAGAGAGTTCAGAATACTCTTCTGAACTCCTCTTCTTCCTTCTTATGTCTCTCTTCTTTACTGGCTCGAATCACCGACGCCTGCAGAATCGCTGCTGCCAACTCGACGTAGCCAATCACCTCTCCTCCTCTTCTGGTTCTCTGAACCCATGCCAATGGAAATCACTAGCGTCTCTGGATACGAACCAATAGGTAGAGGTCAAACTGAGCAGCCCAATCGCAATCAGATTTCGCCAGTGAACGTTGATGCCTCAAATGCATCTGTTGCAGCAAATTACAGTGAAAAGAGTACTTGTCTCCTCTTAATGAAGCTTAATTTGAATCCAAACATGAGAATGTGACCTGCAACCTGCAAGCTAGAAAGACTCACAGCAGATGGTTAAAAACAGATAGGTGAAAACAAATACGGCAATCAGGAAAAGTGCATGCAAAACACTACCGTGGGTTGGTCTGCAGACCGATCCACGCTTCACTGATCGCACTGGGCGACCGATCAGAACTAATCTGATCGGTCCCGGACCGATCAGATGTCGCTCTTTTCGAATGTGCGCAGCTTCTGGGACCGATCGAGCACTAATCTGATCGGTCCCGAGACCGATCGGATGTCGCCGTCCCAAGTGCTTACCTCGATCGGTCTCCGCACCGATCGGTAAAATCCGATGAGCTCGATCGATTTCGATCGGTCCGCATCGACGAATCGCTCGAGCCATCGATTCTCGATCGGCCGGCACCGATCGGTGTCAGTTTCACCGGATCGGTCGGCGCACCGATCGTGTCAGGTTTCACCGATCGGTCCGCCGACCGATCCAGCTTCTGACTCGATCCGGTCGAGCCCTCTCGACCTAGTGCGAGAAACGAGCTCCTATCTCTCTCCGACTTCATCCGGTCCTAGAGAACGAGCCACCGAGCCCTCTCGACTTCGCATGCCAAGCTTCCTTCTTGGACTTTTCAACACGGATGTCCGATCACCCTTGATCCATCTGGATTTTCCCTTGCCTGGCTTCACTCACCAGGACTTGCACCTAGCTTCACTCACTAGGGTTTTCACCTGGCTTCACTCACCAGGATTTCCAATCTGCCTGGCTTCACTCACCAGGACTTTCCAACTGCCTAACATCCCAGTTAGGACTTTCTCAATCAGGTCAACCTAGTCAACCTAGATTAGTAATTAATCTGAGTTAAATATCTGATACAAACTTAAATCAGTGTCAACAGCAAAACAACATCCAGGTCAGACTGTATCAACAATCTCCCCCTTTTTGTTGTTTGACAACACGATTTAAGTTTAGATCAGAAATGCTCATTTACCCATAATTTTAGGGAAATCAGGATCCTCCCCCTAAGACGGATATACCTTAGTTATCTTCTCCCCCCTTTTTCATATTGACTTGATGAAGTCAATTCATCACTTAACTTAGTCGAATAGGTGCGAATTAGGTAAGAGGATTCAAAAAGACTCAACGTCATCCTCTCCCCTTAAATCAACCTTTCATTCATTACTAAACTTAGTTATCTTCTCCCCCTTTGTCAAACACCGAAAAGGAGCAAACAAGGTGAGATAACTTAAAGAGCTCCCCCTTAATCCATACTGTCTTCTGCTTAATCCCCCTAGAATACCTACTAAGTATATTACGAGACAGTGATAACAACATAAGAGACATACCAGACATTGCATATGAGCAGCAAATTTATATAAAGAAAACAAATAGGAAATGAAACATAGAGAAAAATAAGAAAAGGAACAGCATAAATATATGAAGTCTGGTCAGACATAAGTATCAACAAGCAACAACCAAAACATCAAAATGAAATCAAAGAGCAGTGTGTCTTAGTCAGCCTCCTCATCATGAGGAGCATCAGCAATATCAGCGGGAGGAAAGGATCCCTGAGGTGGCAAGCCGCTGCTCGAAGATGGATAGCCTGGGAAATCCTGCGGAGGTGGATATCTGGCCATCCAGTCCATAATCATCTGATGGGTCGCCAGCTGCTGACTGCGCAAATCATCGTAGCGCTGGTCAATCCGTATGCGTAGTCCATCGAACTCAGCAGCCATCATCTCCTCGTGGCGATCAAATCGGCTCTCCAACTCAGCGATCTGCCAGCGCAGATCTGGATCCGCCTCGCCATATGCAGCAAGAGCAGCAACTTGTCGTCGAGGTAACTCACCTAGTGCCCTCCCATCCTTCCACCTAACCGCCCCAGCCTGTCCTACGATTCCAGACTTGGAAAATGCACGTTTCCCAAGTCGACAATCCTGCCTAACCATCTTTACTATCCTCCCCTTAAAGACGTCAATACCCAGAGTCTCAAGCCAGTCAGTAATTACATGCCCAAAAGGCATATAGATGGTGTAACCGCTTGGCTCGCTATGGGATATGATAGAAGTATAGACACTCGACATGATATCAAAGTCAAGACGCCTACGCAACCCATAAAGCATCAGACAATGATACGGTCGAATCTCTGCCAATGGTTTAGAGGTAATAGGTAGAAGACAGTTTGTGACAATTTTGAAAAGAATGTAATCAGGAGCAGAAAGGCCAAGAGCTGCAAATGTAGGAAAATCGACATCTAACTCATCTAATCCATCCGGTCTCGGATGTCCAAAGAAGTACTCATAAATCGAGTCAGGTGAGATATCAAGAGGATGAGGCACGGGTTCAGGTAAAGCAGGATAGAATGAGAACACCGTCCCCGAACACATACGACAACCTAAATAACCAAAGAAGGCAATTAAGCTGAAATCAACATTTTGCTTAGCCACTCTTGATCTATAACTACCATCAATAGTCTGATGAAGGTTGTTATAGAATTCAGACACTAAGTCAAAGTTGATATCCCTCTCTAAATATACCAAGGAATCAAGTTTATAGTAGGCTATGGTCTCCGTAATCGCTGGACAAAACTCATTCATGTAGTTTTTATCGACTGATCTACATGGGAGCAATTTGAAGGTTCTTTCCTTAAAGGATTTTTCAAACTGGTGGTTGGGGAATCTCCCCGAACTGGATGGTTGAGGTCGGGAGGTTTCTTTGGACTTGGATTTATCTTTGGACTTGGAAGTACCCTCACCTACTGGTTGCTTCCTAAAGTATTTGCAATGTGGTAAAATGGGGCAATGAGTGAGCACCGGAGCCACCAACAATCAAGAACCGAGACAACAGAACAACAGAAGATTCAGTGAGAAATGAAAACACAATGCCAAGTTCTAGAGAGGTAAGAAGGTACCTTGGTGCCATTTGAACTTTAGGCTAGGGCTTCCGAGGGCTAGAGCTTCGGCTAGGGTTTGGCGTGCAAAGAGAAGAGAAAAGGGTGAGCTGGTGGGAAGAGTCGGCTAGGGTTTTGCGTGAATGAGGAAAAGAAGGGATCGGGAGGTTTTAAGGGTTTCGAAGGGTGTACAGTGACGAAATGATCGGACGGTTGTCCGATCAGACGGTATCAGAAGCCTCCTGATCGGTCCCTGGACCGATCAGGAAACACTCTGATCGGTGCTCGGACCGATCAGGGGGGGGCCTTCCTGTGAACCATAGAGAGCTGATCGGTCCTTGGACCGATCAGTTAGTGAACAGAGAGTTATGGATTCGTTCTGGATCGGTCGACAGACCGATCCAGTATCGCTTGATCGGACGGCTGTTTGATCAGAAAAAATCCTGATCGATCAGATCCATCCGAGTCAATCGGCGACACCTGATCGATCAGTGGACCGATCAGGGATCATCCTGATCAGTGCCCGGACCGATCAGGTGGCTTCCTTCGTGCGCTGATCGGTCACTGGACCGATCAGATACCAAACAGAATGTGTGGCTTTGTTCTGGATCGGTCGACAGACCGATCCAGACTTTCCTGATCGGTCTGTGGACCGATCAGTGTCTGATAACCCGATTTCAGTAATTTCAGTAACTAAAATACTGAGCCATGAAGTCTGAAGAATCCGGAACTCAAGGATTCAGAACTTCCCTAAGACATACCCTAGAACTTAAGAATCACCAAACACTAATCTATTGGAAATATGATTTCTTATGGCCTGAACTTGTTCATAATCCAAAAGTTTCAGATTTTTATCAAACAAAACCTCACAATAACTCCAACCATATAGAGTTCTGTCTTCTTGATCCTTAAGAGTTCAAAACATATTCTTGCTAAACTCATCTCTATGATCAGGTTCAAGTTTGTCAAAATATAAACAACTTGTCCTAATTTTCAATCAAGGCATGTTAAGTATCAATCAAAAATATCAATCAACAAATTACCCATAGTTAGACACTTGTTAGACAAAGGTCCAACCAAGGTTCCTTGATTGGAATATATGAGTAAGATCAAGGAACCAATTACACATGAATTATGTAATAGTGTTCCCCATACTCAATTAATGTCTCTTCAACCTAATTATTCAAGGGATGCATGATACATTTTGAATAATTTGGTTGTTCCTAGCATCTCACCCCATTTCTAGCAAACAAAAATATTTTGTTAAACCTTATAGTTTGTGTGAGATGTTCCCAAGTTGCCCAAATTATTGTCCAATTACTCTTGTCATTTTAATAGTCCTTATTGATCATGGTGAAGTTCTAATGACCTAAGGAGCCAAACACATTCCCAACTCCCTCCTTAAATGACTAAATTCATTCTCCGGAAGGGGTTTGGTGAAAATATCAGCTAGGTTTGACTTTGACTCAACATGTGTGAGTGCAATGTCTCCCCTAGCTACGTGATCTCTTATGAAGTGATGACGCACTTCGATGTGTTTGGTCCTCGAATGATGGACTGGATTTTTAGTTAGGTTGATCGTGCTAATGTTGTCACATAGCACTTGTACACCCTTATAAGAAAGTCCATAATCCTCTAGGGTGTGTATCATCCACAACAACTGTGATACACTCTCTCCCATGGCAATATATTCGGCCTCGGTCGTGGAGAGAGCAACACAATGTTGCTTCCGACTTGACCAACTAACTAAAGATGAACCTAAAAATTGGCAGCCCCCACTAGTGCTTTTCCGATCCAATTTGCATCCAGCATAATCGGAATCGGTATAGCCTATCAAATCATAAGACTCCGTACGAGGGTACCAAAGACCTACTCTAATTGTGCCCTTAAGGTATCTTAGAATTCTCTTAACTGCAGTTAAATGAGATTCCTTGGCACAAACTTGATATCTAGCGCACATACCCACAGCAAAAAGTATGTCTGGTCGACTAGCTGTGAGATATAGAAGACTACCGATCATGCTTCTATATTGCGTTAGATCAACTGGTTTCCCACTCTCATCATTGTCAAGACGAGTGTTTGTCGCCATAGGAGTGGACACTTCCTTAGAGTCACTCATATTGAATTTTCTGAGCATCTCTTGAGTGTATTTCGCTTGATGGACATAAATTCCATCTCGAGTTTGTTTGATTTCAAGTCCAAGGAAGAAAGTCAATTCTCCTACTAGACTCATCTCAAACTCACTTTCCATGTGAGAAATGAATTCATTCAAATAGCCCTTGTTATTTGATCCACAAATTATGTCATCGACATA